>NC_142949.1:34095065-34097565 GCF_046866305.1 Octopus bimaculoides | reverse complement strand
ATATTTGAAATTTTCACATAAAGAACGGCTCGGTTTCTAAGAAAGAAACAGAGTTCCTTGGTTGGAATTTTGATAAAAGAACGACAAAGAGTTTATACGTTGAATATTATATCTGGTATTATATATATATATATGTATGCAAGCTTTTCTTTCAGATTTATTTAAGATCTTTTCAGAATTCGTGAAGGCACGTGATCTGTTGGCTAGAGTGTAGCATTCGCGATCGCAACTTCGTGGTTTCGATTTCCGGAACGAAGGTGCATTGTATTCTTGAGCAAAACACTTCATTTCATGGAACTACAATCGGCTCAGTTGTAGATGATTAACCTTGCGATAGACTGGGGCCTCTCGCTCAGTGGAAATGTTGTGGTCTTTGCCATTCATGGAAACCGGGTAACCAGCCATACAAGTCCTAGGACTCGAAATTGTTGTGTTCGGGGATTTAACTTTACGTTTGAAGAATTCCAACCGATCACCTCCCAAATGATAATTTTTTTTTACGCCAAATTATTTCCAGTGATTTAGATCGGGTTACCTTCTCGTGCCATGCAAACCCATAAGGGCCGGTTTCTCGGTTTCCATGGCGTATATATCCCGCCAGTCCGTCGCAGGATTACTCACTTTTGCCAGCTGAGTGGACTGGTGCAACGGGAAATGAACCGGGAATCATATGGTTGATAAGCAAGCATCTTAGCACACAGCCACGTCTATATTCATATATATATGTGTGTGTGTGTGTGTGTGTGTGTGTGTCTGTGTGTGCGCGTGTGTTTGTGTGTGTGTTCATAAATAAGCAATGTGGTTCACTAAAATAGCATTTCAAAAATGTCCGAAATGGTGACAGATTTCTTTGATATACGCGCATGCGCGCAAGCACACACACACACACACACACGCACACAAACACACACACACACACACACACACACGCACAATGCCCAGTCTTTCCTTGCGATACTTCACCTTCGTTTCCTCACCCTTTCTCTCTCTCCTTCTTTTCTCAGCACATTGCAACAAACGTCTCTGTTTGTTTCTATTCCTCCCTCTCTCTCCACCACATTCTCTCACTTTCTGAACGCGCGCGTTTCTCTTTCTGTGTGTGTGTGTGTGTGTGTGTGTGTGTGTGTGTGTGTGTGTGTGTGTGTGAACAATTGTTGTTGTCATGGTGGTGTCATTGTTAAGTCACTGTGTCACAATGACACAGCAGTTATTGTCATTGCATCAATGGTTAGTAATATTATTTTTGCCCCCTCTCTAGACTTACACACTACAGATATGTACATATGCATGAACATTCAGACAGACAGACGGATGGACGAACGGACGGATGGATGGATGGATGGATGGATGGATGGATATGTGTATGTGCTTGGGTGGAGAGACATACAGAGATAGAGAGAGGTTAATTAGATATTTTTAATGTGTGTGTATGTGTGGGTGGGATATACGTACATACATTCATTTACGTGTGGGTGGGTGTGAGTGTATGTATATATATATATATATATATATATATATATATATATATATAGATAGATAGATAGATAGATAGATAGATAGATAGATAGATAGATAGATAGATAGATACACATGTGTGAATGTGTGTATGTAAGTGAATGCGTTTGTGTATAATTTAGATGTATATATGTGTATTTATGTATGTGTATGTAAGCATGTATGTAAGCATGTATGTATGTATGTATGTATGTATGTATGTATGTATGCGTGTGTGTCTGGATCTGTTTCCGCCTGAAAATACTTAGAAGTTTGTAAATGTGAATTTAATTAGTTAGTCAATAATCAGATGTTTTCTCAAAGTAGAATCCAAATAGACACACACATAAACACACACACACATTCACATACACGTACACAGACACAAACATCTACGTAAACGCCTACACACACACACACACACACACACACAGAGAACATATATATATATATATATATATATATATATATATATATATATATATATATATATATATATATATATATATATATATATATATAAATATATATATATATATATGTAGAAGGTTGAAAAGGAACACGAGTGGGACGTTTTTTCCATATATATATACAGATATATGTGTGTGTGTGTGTAGATATGTATATATATATACATATTTGTATGTATATACATATATATGCATATATATACACACACACACACATATATGTAAATGTGTGTATGCATTTGTGCATACAGTTTTGTGTGTATGCGCGCGCGTGTCTGTGTGGTTTCAAGCAAAGAAGAATGCAATATGCAGTAAATGGTTGTTAGTCATGTGTATCGGAATGGACCAAACTACCCGGCAGGCAGTCTCTACAGTGGAATCATACAAGTAAAGAGAAGAGAAGTAAGGCAACTAAAAGAGGGAAGCAAATAAATGAAAAACGGATAGAATGGGTGAGTAGTAGAGGGGTAGGGAGCTCGGAAGAGGTGACTGTTAACGAAGACAGGTTCAGAGAGTACCAATATTTTTTGGCACGT
>NC_142949.1:34087565-34090065 GCF_046866305.1 Octopus bimaculoides | reverse complement strand
TAGATAGATAGATAGATAGATAGATAGATAGATAGGTTTGTGATAACATAAGTAATGCAGAGGACGTTAAAAAGCTAAACTGAAACAAATATGCGAGGAAAATACGAAATAAACTATTAGACAATAAAAAAAAAAAATTAACATTTTGAATCTTTCAGTGGACAACGAACATGTTTCGATCGTATAGTGCCCTCATCTGTATTATTATTATTATTATTATTATTATTATTATTATTATTATTATTATTATTATTATTATTATTATATTATTTAATATTTTTCCCTTTCAGCTTAATATCTTTAAAAAAAGCCCACCTCATTTTTGGCTTCCATACATTACATAAAGCGTATTGCATATATCGGTGTCGGTGTCGTTGTTGTTGTTGTTGTTGTTTCATTCTATTATATAATTGTTTTGCGATGAAATTAGTGGAATGATAAATTATTTGCAACTAAATTTGATTGAAAGTGGCGTTTTTTTGTCTATTTTATATATTTTATTAATAATTATTGTTTTCTCTATAATCGATTGAGGGATTTTTCTTCATATATTTCTTCATTTTTTTTTTATTCGTTTCATTAAGTATAGTCATTATACATAAACGTGTGTGTGTATGTGCGTGTGAGTGTATGAGTGTGTGTGTGTGTGTACATTTATGTGTGTCAGATTTTTTCTTTTATGCGTGAAAATATTCTTATATCAATTTTTATTCTGGTATTTTTTTCTCATATATCTTCTCTTTCCTTTATGCTTTGGTTCAATCGAATAAACGATGTTTAACAACCCATCCAACCCATTCTGTCCCACCACCACTAACAAAAAATGCAGCTTCATCAGACTGCATTATATGCATAATTAATTTACATAAAGTAATACAAATAGATGGTACTGCGAATGAAAAGAGTTCAATGCTGCACTAAACATCTCACGATTACTTTGTTTCATATACATATGTATTCATACAGACGTATATATATATGTGTTTGTATGTGTGCGGGCAAGCGGGCTGCGTGTGTGTGTGTGTGTATGTGTGTGTGCATCTGTGTGTGTGTATGTGTGTGTAAGAACAAACACTAAACCAAAGGTTGATATCTTGATGTATTTAATACACGTGATTCTGGTAGTTATGTAAGATAACATTTACGTAATACCATCTTCTTCAGTTGATATTTCAAAATTTATATATATATCAGCCACTTACGCATTAAATCAATGAGCAAGAAATTCACTTGGTTGAACAAGTGAATCCTCATTGCCAGTGACAGAGATCCGTCCAGTTATATACTGCTGCCGAGGTTATTGACTCTAGAAATATGTGTGTGTATGCATGTATGTATGTATCTATCTATCTATCTATCTATCTATCTATCTATCTATATATATATATATATATATATATATATATATATATATATAGGTACTTTGTGCACCCCTATGATTGATATGTGTGTGTGTGTGTGTGTGTGTGTGTTGTGTGTGTGTGTGTGTGTTGTGTGTGTGTGTGTATACATATATTACAAAATACAAACACCACATCGCACAAAAATAAGCAACACCCAATCATTAAAAGCGAAATGCAAATCGATGAACGAACACAAACAGTAGACTAAGGGATATAAATACATCAGCATACCAAGTTGTAACAATTCTCGTCTGAAGATCGCAATGGCGTGAAACCTCTGTCGTAAGACATTCAGTGTAAATAAAACTATATGTATATATATATATATATATATATATATATATATATATATATATATATATATATATATATATATGTATGTATATATATATATATATATATATATATATATATATATATATATATATATATTTATATATATATATATATATATATACATGCATACATACATATGTGTGTGTGTTTGTGTGTATAGAACGGAAGAGACAGAAAGAAAGAAAAATGAAATAATCGATGCGCTTGACCCCATTATATAACTGATACCTATATCATCACACTCCCCCTACTGCCACTGAGTGATTGAAGTAAAAGTGAACTGTTCTTGGTACCACTGAATATTGCCAAAATATTGTATTTTTTTCCAGTGACGGTGTTTTCTGCCAATTCGCGCTTTGAAATCCTGCAGTAACGATTTCTTTGGCATAACACCAATTTTTGGCAAGGATGAATTACAGCTAAATAGACCAACCATGAGTCTACGGTGGCAGTTTGTATATGGTTGCCGAATGTTCTAGAAATAGCAGCTACAGGTGGGGGTGGGGTGGGGGTTCCCCGTCGGATAGTACAATGGCGTTCAGTTGTTTGTGCATTATACCACTCAGCGGGATCACACCCAAATAGTTGAGATTTTTTCGTTTGCAACCACTGCACATAACTCCCAAACACACACACACACACACACACACATGCTTATATACCCGCACAAGTTTAAACTTCTTGAGCACTACGAAGTGTATTATACTCGAGGGTTCCAGAGGATCCGATCAACGGAACAGGTTGCTCGTGAGATTAACGTG
>NC_142949.1:34080065-34082565 GCF_046866305.1 Octopus bimaculoides | reverse complement strand
TGATATGAAGGACAAATTTAAATAATGACATGGCAGATTATTCTATTGAAGAAGGAAGGGGGAGAGGGAAGGGGGAGGAAGAGTGAAGGAGGAGGGGAAGGAGGAGAAGAAGAAGAAGAAGAAGAAGAAGAAGAAGCAGAAGAAGAAGAAGAAGAAGAAGAAGAAGAAGAAGAAGAAGAAGAAGAAGAAGAAGAAATCGTGAGAAAAGAAAATGTAATATGTGAGGGAGAGAGGGGTAGTGGAGGGAAAGGTATTAGAGAGGAGAAGAAAACAAAGAAAGAGGGGCACGAGAGGAAGGGGTGGAGACAGAAAAAGAGACTGAGATGGAAAGAGAGATAGGGAGAGAAAGAGATGGAGGAGATGATAGTGTGACAAGAGTGGAAAGATAAAAGGGGGTGTAGATGAAGAGAGAAAGAGACGAAGACAAAAAGAGAGAAAGAGAGGGAGAGGGAGAGAGAGAAGGAAAAGAGAAAGAGGAAGAGAGAAACCGAGGGACAGAGTGGGAAGAGGTAAAGAGAAAAAGTGAGAAGGGATTGAAGAAGTGGAGAAGAGAGAGAGAGGGGGGAGGGGAGAGACAAGAAAGAAAAGAGATCAGAGGTAGAGAGGAGGAGGAGGAGGAGGAGAGAGGGGTAGAAATAAATACTTTTTTGCGGTCTAGGAATTATTCCGATGATTAATTTCAACATTTCTCAATAAGCTAATTGATATCTTTAATTAATCAAGCGTCGGGGTGGGGTGGGGGAGGGAGAGAGGGAGGATTGGGGCAAGCTGGGGGTTGAGTCAGGTGAATGGTGTAGGTGCGGTGGAGTGAGGTGAAAGAGGTGCAGGAGGAGGGAGAGGTGCAGGAGCAGGAGGAGGAGAAGGATAGTGGTGGAAGGGTGGAAGTGAATAGCAGAGTGAGAGAGAGAGAGAGAGAGAGAGAGAGAGAGAGAGAGAGAGAGAGAGAGAGAGGGGATGGGTGGATGAGTTTGAGTTGTGGTATGAGGATAAAGAATAATTTGATGGCGATCGTTATATTAAAAATATGTGGGACGAAGATAAAAAAAGTCAAAGGAATCGTCATCATCATCGTCATAGTGACCATTATGGTCTTCATCATCATCATCATCATTTTTATCTTCATCATCATCATCATCATCGTCGTCTTCGTTGTCGTCATCATCATCATCATCATTTTTATCCTCATCATCATCATCATCATCATCACCACCATCGTCTTCGTTGTCATCGTCGTCATCATCATCGTCATCATCATCATCATCGTCATCATCATCATCGTCAATATTGTTATTATCTTCATCATCATCATCGTCGCCCTCGTCGTCGTCGTCATCATCATAATCATCAGCACCTTCACCGCCATTTTCATTCTTATCATCATCATCGTCATCATCATCATCATCATCATCATCATCATCATCGTCGTCGTCGTCGTCGTCATCAAAACCATTGTTGCCATAACTATCATCTTCATCAAATGACACCCCGACAACATCCTCCTCGTCCACATCCTCCTTATTCTTATCATCATCAACATCATCAACATCATCGTCATCATCATCATCATCAACATCATCATCATCGTCATCACCATCATCGTCATCATCATCATCATCGTCCTTTTTTAATCAGCTTTATCGAGCATCAACACTATGTTATCAACATGTAACAACTAGAATGACAACAGCAACCACCACCACCGCCACCACCACCACCACCACCACCACCACTACTACTACTACTACTACTACTACTACTACTACTTCTACTACTACTACTACTACTACTACTAAACGAGATGAGTCGCAAATGAAATTTATGATTAAAAAGATAATGATGGCCAACTCTCTTTATTTCTTTCGTGATTTCTTTCTTTCTTTTCTTTTTTTTTTTTTGTCACTTACAAATTTACGAGTTGGCAGAATCGGAAAGAGCGTCGAACAAAATGTCTTGCTGTATTTATTCTGGTTTTTATAGCGCTGGGGTCAAATCTCGTACCAGGATCGATATAACCGGCTATTCTCCTCTCCTAATTTCAGGCCTCGTGCCTATATTCGGAAGTTTTTTTTAGTGGGGACGACAGTGGATCTCGAAGCAGATAAAACTATACGTGATTGTATGTAAAAATTGGGTTTAAAAAAAAATCCCTTTGAATAGAAAAAGTAGATGATCTTCCTAAAAAGCAAGAAAATTATTTCTCTTGCGCATTTTCTCTCTCTTTCGCCGTCTCTCACTCTCTCACTTTCTCCCTTGCTATTTCTCTCTCTCTCTCTCTCTCTCTCTCTCTCTCTTTTCTTTTCCTTTCTCCCTCCCCCTTACTCTCACAACCTTTCCTTCTCGTCCTTTATTTCTCCTCCCCGTCTCTTCCTCTTTCAGTACCATCCAAAACCGACCTCCCCCCACCCCAAAAAATATACATTGGATAATGTATTCTTCAATAAACTACGTCTAACAAGGAATTATCGTCGTGCTTAGACAGCCTTTAATCGTACATAGTTTT
>NC_142949.1:34072565-34077565 GCF_046866305.1 Octopus bimaculoides | reverse complement strand
TGGCGAGCATACTCTAAGGAGACAGACCTATTATCAGATGGTATGCGTACCACAAGGGAGCAGGTCTACCCTCAGATAGCAGACTTATCACACGATGGCCGGCGTACCCCAAAGAGACAGACATATCACCACGTGATGGCAGACGTACTCCAAGGTACCAGGCCTATCACCAGATGGCAGACGTACCCCAAGGCACCAGGCCTATTACCAGATGGCAGGCATACCCCAAGGTACTAGACCTATCACCAGATGGCAGGCGTACCCCAAGGTACCAGGCCTATCACCAGATGGCAGACGTACCCCAAGGTACCAGGTCTATCACCAGATGGTAGGCGTACCCCAAGGGTCTAGGCCTATCACCAGAGTGCAGACGTACCACAAGATAGCAGGCCAATCAACAGATGGCAGGTATGCAACAAGATGGTAAACATTGCACAAAGTGGTAGGTTTACCACTAGATGGCAGACTTATAGCTCAAACGTTAGTCCAGATACAGCAAAACAAAAGCAAAGAAAGTTAAGATTTCTTTCTTTAATATCAAAATATGAAAAAAAAAATGGCGAGTGAAATATATGATTAGGATGGAACAAGTGTGACATTGTATGATCGATAATTGATCAAATAATATCACGCAATTGCTAATAAATAAATTAGATATATATATATATTTTTTAAAAAATTATTTGATTTTTTTTTTTTCTTTTTTCTTAATCATACGAGACTATTTCGATATTCTGCGTGCGTTCAGTAAAACATTCAGATATTTCAAACTGTCGTTGGATGCTTCCTAATCTCACCACATTATTTCATTAAATGGCAGTCCGAAACAATTAAAAAACAAAACAAAAAACAAAGTATAAAATAAATAATTAAAAAAAAAAGAAGTAAATAATAAGATTAAAAAAATAAAATTTAAAAAAATGTTTGGTTTCATGTGTATAAATCTCTACAATTTGCATCTCGCTAATTAATTTCTTCTATATTAAATTGATTTGATTTATCGTACACGTCATTTTCTCTCAAGCTACCCACACTGGAGAAATTTTGCTGCTGTTTTTTTATTTTTTATTTTTTTTTTTGTCATTAATACTTCATTATTTTATTTATTTATTTATTTATTCATTTTTTTTTTATTTATTTATCTTTTTTATTTATTTGAGGGGTAGAAATATGACTTAATAGGAGCGAGAGAAACGGCAATACACAAACTTCATTATTATTATTATTATTATTATTATTATTATTATTATTATTATTATTATTATTGATGTTGTTGTTGCTGTTGTTGTTGTTGTTGTTATTATTATTATTATTATTATTATTATTATTATTATTATTATTATTATTATTATAATAATAATAATAATAATAATAATAATAATAATAATGATAATAATGCTTTCTAATTGATGTATCAATACCAGCAGATGACAACGTTTCTCTAAAAGAAATGGAAAAACTTTCAAAATACAAAGACCTGGAAATAGAGGTAACTCGAATGTGGAATCTAAAAACAGAAACAATTCCTATCATAGTAGGTGCCTTAGGTATAATAAAAAAATATTCAGACAAATACATAACAAAAATACCAGGACTTACAAATATATATAACATACAGAAAATTGCACTACTGCACACATTCTACGCAAAACACTTTAAATACAGTAAACATAAGAGCACCACAGCAAACCACAGCACATACCCAAGGCGCACAGAGCTGCGCTCGGTAGTGAAGTGAAAGCACGTTATAAAAATAAAACTACTGAATAATAATAATAATAATAAAAATGCTTTCTAATTGATGTATCAATACCAGCAGATGACAACGTTTCTCTAAAAGAAATGGAAAAACTTTCAAAATACAAAGACCTGGAAATAGAGATAACTCGAATGTGGAATCTAAAAACAGAAACAATTCCTATCATAGTAGGTGCCTTAGGTATAATAAAAAAATATTTAGACAAATACATAAGAAAAACACCAGGACTTACAAATATATATAACATACAGAAAATTGCACTACTGGGTACTGCACACATTCTACGCAAAACACTTTAAATACAGTAAACATAAGAGCACCACAGCAAACCACAGCACATACCCAAGGCGCACAGAGCTGCGCTCGGTAGTGAAGTGAAAGCACGTTATAAAAATAAAACTACTGAACAATAATAATAATAATAATAATAATAATAATAATAATAATAATAATAATAATAATAATGATAATAATGATAATAATAATAATAATAATAATAATAATAATAATAATAATGATAATAATAATAATAATAATAATAATAATAATAATAATAATAAAAAAAAGGTGGCGAGCTGGCAGAATCGTTAGCACGCCTGGAAAAGAATGCTTAGAAACTTTTCGTCCGTCCTTACGTTCTGAGTTCAAATTCTGCAGAGGTCGACTTAGCCTTTCATTCTTTCGAGATCGATAAATTAAATGCCAATCAAGTACTGGGGTGGGGGTGGGGCGATTTGATCGACTTACCCTCTTCCCGAAATTTCAGGCTTTGTGCTTACAGTAGAAAGGATTGTTGTGGTTGTTGTTGAGCAGAGTTGTTTGTGCGTCGGACAAAAACGCTTTACAGCATTTCTTCTGGCTACCTTTGTTCTGAGTTTCAAATTCCGTCGAGTTCGACTTTGTCTTTAATCCTTCCGGCGAGGTCGATAAAATAAAGTACCGGTCAGGCACTGGATACGATGTAATCGTCTAACTCACTTTTATCCGGAATTTCGTGCCTATTGCCTGTAGGAGAAAAAAATTAATAAGGCTGACAAATTCGTAAGTGCATCGAACAAAAATTCTTTGCTATGTTTCTTACAATTGTTTACTTTCCGAGATGAAGTTCCGCCGTGGCCGACTTTACTCATAATCCTTTCGAACTAAGTTCTAGTTGAGTCCTGGGGTCAATGGCATTGACTAACTACTCTCAGCCCTACCAGACTAAAATATATATTAGTAGCCTTGTGTTTCAATCAGTAATCATTGTAATCTTTTCTTTTTATAACACTAAGACATGATTTGAGGTAAATTTGGCTGCTATTTCTAACGAAACAAACCACTACATATGGACCACTACATTTGCTGGGTCGTTTTGGTACAGTTATCTGCGTTTTCTTAACAACTGCGATTTCTGAGGAGAATTAATTTTTTTCTTTCTTTCTTTATTTATTTATTTCCTTATGGAGATCTGATGTTTCAGCGGAAAGTCAGCCATTTTGATTTTTTCCTTTAGAGTTTTCGACAGCGGAAATTATTTCTGTTAGTTGACTAATTTAACTTTCCCCGCTATGAAAAGTGTGTATTTGTATATTTTTACATTTCAGTAAAAAAAAATTGAACAATTTAATAATTAATTTAATAATAATGAAGCTACGATTGATCAAAGAATTCATTTGCATATATTTAAATTAAGTGTTGTCATGAATAGAGAAAAGAGGATGAAGAAAACGAGAGAAGGAGGAAATGAGAAAAAATTAACAAATTTTATTGTTGTTTCATGTAATGGTTGATACTTGAAAGAACTACCAAAATAACAATGTTCGTTTAGTGCGCCTTCCACTCTCCTCTCCGTTAGACAATAGAGAGACGTATACAACAGACACACACGCACGTACATGCATAAGCCTCGTTGTATGGTTAAGAAGATTGCTTCCCAAACATGTGGTTTTAGGTTCGATCCTACTGCGTGGCACCTTAGACAATCCTCTTCTAGAATAGCTCCAAGCTGACCACAGCCTTTTGTGTGATTTTAGTAGACAAAATCAGGAAGTTTAAGCCCATCATATATACATATATATATATATATATATATATATATATATATATATATATATATATATATATATATATATATATATATATTATATTTATATTTACATATACTCACCATTTTTTTTTTTCGGCAATTTCATCATGTTGAACCGTTAATCTCTACGCATTGTTTTCTCTCTCCATTTTTTCGTTCTTTCTGTCCCCTTTTCTTCCTCCCAATTCTTTCTGTCGAGGAGCGTAAGCTCGAAATGTCAAGCACTTTTTCCTTTTTCCCGAGCGTCAAACTAACACACCTGCTTGTTGTTCCCTCACATGTCGTCATCTTTTGTTTTCTGTAAATTTGAACTATGTATGTGTGTGTTACGAATTAGAAGCAGTGCTAGTGCTGTGAAACATTATCGACCGTGCGTACTAAACACATACATTGAGTCCGCGCGATCGATAATGTTTGTAACACTAGCGCTTCTTTTAATTCATAATTGAATATAATCTTACGTACGCATCGTCGCATGGTTTTTACACTAATTGTATATAGTCATAGACTGACGATTCAGATCGTCCACGATTCAAGTACGTGATCTTGATAAACCACAAAAAGGGCGAAATATCGATATCGATCGCTGCTGAATGGAACTGAAGACGAGTTCTATGACTTTCAGGTGTTTTAACTCCAAGTACTTTGAGAGAGTTGTCCCCCAAAGCACTATGCTGCAGCGAACCTGCGAACAAGCAAAACTTATTAAGTATGTGCTTTCGATAACGTGTGTATTGGCAGGGGTTGTGTACTGTATAGCGTGGTCTGATTTTTAACAAGTAGTCTACGACGTGATCAGTTAAGAGAGTAAAGATGTAAAGATGTAAAGATATTTTTATAACAAAAGACCTCAAAAAGACTTGTGGAGTACAGCTACCCAGGGTTTCCTGGACGAAATATTAATTTATTTCGAGATTTATCAATCTGGTAAAAACAACAAGATGGTTCAGTGATTGCGTTCGGTGCAAACGACGTTTGAGAGAGCTCGATCATCTACTAAAAGACACAAACGCTAAACCGTCTTCATAAATGGCGGAATAAATTGATATTTCGTTCATGAATTCCTGAGTAGTATTTCACAAGGATTTTTATGGTTTTTATTATAACGTGTTTGTGTGTGTGTGTGTGTGTGTGCATATATTTATATATACATATGCATAGATGTAGATATGT
>NC_142949.1:34065065-34070065 GCF_046866305.1 Octopus bimaculoides | reverse complement strand
TCTCTGTCATGGTCAATGCAACAATCACACGCTACACACCTTCCTTCCAAGCATTGCTTTAGACAGGAAGTGAATTAGAATGTTAAAACTTAGTGCACATACACAAAAGAGTTCAAGGTCAATCTGTGCCCAGCGGCTTTACTTTGCATGTTTTAGCTTCGTTATTATGGCAACAGTCCGGATATTTATTGATCAGACAACGTACAAACGATTCTGCCAGCTCAGCGCCATATTTTCTAAATATTGTCAGATAAATTCTTTCTTTTTTTTATATTCTTGTTTGTTTTTTGCTTTTTTTTTTCTACTTGGCACTCCGTCGACATATGTCTGGAAAGAAGTAAAAATTTATTCAAATTTGAAAAACGATAAACAAAAGTTGTAGAGGTAAAAATAGAGCTTCAAAAATAAAAAGGCAAAACATCAAACACCACAATAAAAATATATGTGTTAATTCAAATCCCGTTGGAAAGGATCAAAATAAATGGGGAATAAAAAAACAAATCAAACAAATTTATCTGACAACCCTATATATTTAAAATCTTCCGCAATAAAAAATGTTAGCGCCACTTTATATGACAATATCCTAACACTAAACTGTCTGTCTGAATAAATAATTTTTTCTCGTGCTATGTTTAATGGTGGCCATATTAAATATACTAACGCAAAACGTTTCATGTCTCACAGCCTAAATATTTTCTAAATATATTATAAATGCGGTCCCTGTACTAAAAAGGTTAAGCCTGCTTTATATGATACCACTTAAGTACCACATATACTTTGTAGATTTATTTTTTAACAGTTAACGTATTACATATGCTAACACGAAACATTAAATATTTCAACAGATAAATATTTTCTAAACATATTTTTAATCCCCCCTCACACCGCTGCATAAAAAAATGTCAACGCCATCTTAACAGTTATTTGTCTGTCTGTCTGTTTGTCTGTCAGTACATAATTCTATATCGTTAGGACACCGGACAAAATGCTAAGCGGCATTTCGCCCGTCTTCATGTTTTGAGTTCAAATTTCACCTAGGTCGACATTGCCTGTTATCCTTTCGGATAACAGTTGAACAGTGTCTGATTGCATATTTTTTAGGACGACATTGTCGCAAAGGTGTGAATGGTTAGATCTGGTCAGTTTAAGCATAAAACATGTAGAAGAATATTTGGGCCAGGCGTGGTCGGATTAGATGCTAAGGAGAGAAATATTTTCATACATTTAAAAAAAAAATTAGCATTACTTTATATAACAGCACTTAAATTTAACCATTTCTCTGTTACTCTAAAAGATTCTTCCCAGTTATTTTCTAATGGATAACGCATTATACTAACACATAAACTTTTAATGTCTCACCACGTAAAAATTTTCTAAATATACTTTAAATACATCCTGCATTAAAAATCTTAACGCTATTTCACACGACCTCTCTGTTTGTCTCACCACGGAACACTTTGTAGTAATATTTCGACGGTTAACAGATGTGGCTATGTGGTAAGAAGTTTGCTTCTCAACCACATGGTTCGGAGTTCAGACCCATTGCTCAAGGGCCGAGGGTTTCATGGGTTGGTACTTATCAAACTAGTTTGAAACTCTCGGCCCTTAAGTCATATCCTTGCGTCAGAATCGGTCCCCCACCATCGCTAGTGAAATGGTGTTGGTGGGTTTACGTCCCCGTAATATAGAGGTTCGGCAAAACAGACCGATAAAAAGAGTATTAGGCTTTAAAAGGGGGAAAAAATAAGTACAGTGTTCGAACTTGATCATTTACAATGCACCGATTGGATTAAAAGGCGGTGCTCCAGTATAGTCGCAGTCTAATGACTGAAAGAAATACAAAAAATAAAATACGAAAGCAAGATTAAATACACTAACAAGAAGCTCATCTGCATATTGCTTCTAAACACATTTTGAATTCCTTCCTTGCATTAAAAATGTTGATACAATCTGACATGACCATACATTGAAACTAACTTAACAATCGATCAGTCTATTCTCTGTGGCGTTATTTTTAACGCTAATTTAACTGGAGTAATCTGTCTTTCTCCATAATCATTTCTGGATAATTTTTAAGTGTTTCCTTCATTAAATACACTGACACTAACTTAACGACCTATTCTTATTAGAATACCGCAAATTATACTTTCCACACTGAGGAATCCTGTATGGCATATTATGTACGAGCTATATAGCATGTAGGTCGTTTATTAGTTCATGATTACGAGGAAATGTGGAAAGATTTGTACGAATTACCAATCTCTTTCGTTTACACATTCGTACAACTCATATTCACACAGATATATTCATGAATACAAAGAATATAAGCATACATACGTATACATACATACATAGATACATAAAGCGTATACATACATGCATGCATACATACAAGCATGCATACATACATAGTTTATAAATGTAATTATTGAAGTGCTGGGATATGTAACACACTGCCTAAATGCCAATCTTGAGATATTAGGCTTCTCAAAACCAGAAAGGAGAAAGCTAATTCGAAGACTACAGATCCAACTCATTACTGGAACTGTAAAAATCTGTAAAACTTTTCCAGAAGTTTGTCATTTAAGTATATCTAAGCATGTCTAGATATGCAACTAAACGGATGAGAAGACATACATACAACAAAACATAGAAATCTGAATATATGCATAGATATAAAAATACCCTGTTGTTGATGTTACAATTCCAATGAAGGCGCCTTGGAATTAGGTTAGGAACCGATTCTTTCTCTATTGGCAAGAAATCTTGAAATGAAACTGAATAATTACATACATACATACATACATACATACATACATACATATATATTATATATATTATTTGTGTGTGTATGTGTGTGTGTGTGTATGTATATGTATATGTATGCTTGTGTACAACTATACTTATACACTCACAAACTTATATGCACACAAACAGAGGTGCACTCAACTAACTTTGATTCACTCGTTCATTTCCATTTATTTGTTCTTGTGTTATCTCTTACCTCAATTTTGCTTCGTCGTATAAATTGCTCTTTCGATTTCCCTCTTTCATTGGCGCTGAGTCTTTTGACATGTGGGTGTGTATGTATGTGTACACGTACATAGATTAATAGATAGACAGACTGCTATATAGATAGATAGATAGATAGATAGATAGATAGATACATACATACATACATACATAAACACAAACACGTATGTATACATGTACTGGCATGTGTGTATATGTATATGTATATGTATGTAATATATATACATATGTGTATGCGTATGCATGCCTACAAATATGTGTATATATGTTTATGTGTATAAATATAAATATATACACATATGATTATATATATATATATATATATATATATATATATATATATACATATATATTCACACACAAAGACACATATACACATATATATACACATACATACATATACACACGGTGCTCCAGCATGGCCGCAGTCAAAGGACTGAAACAAATAAAAGAGTAAAAGAGTAAAAGACCGATGTATATATATATATATACATGTGTGTATATGTATGTATGTGTATATATATGTGTATATGTGTTTTTATAAGTATATATATACACGTGTATATATGTGTATGGATGTGTGTACACACACACATATACAATACATGTAGAGATACATACAATTACACGTAAGTATAACATGATGGAATTAAAATATCTCGTATTTTTTTTCTATTTTGTTTATATATTTGCATACTTATTTGCATTATTTATTTTATTTTATTTTATTTTATTTTATTTTATTTTATTTTATTTTTTGTTCTACAACACTTCTCTGAAAGACAAAAAAAATAATAATAAGGAAATTGCTTTACAGACCGTGACGAAGCAAGGCAACCATTACCATCATCATCGTCATCATCATCATCATCATCATCATCATCATCATCATCATCACCATCATCACCATCATATTCATCAGCATCATCGTCATCAACATTATCATCGTCATCATCATCGTCGTCGTCGTCATCATCTCCATCAACACCACCAACCCCATTATCATCACCATCGTCATCACCATCGTCAATATCCTAAGTAGTAGCAGTAGTAGTCGTAGTAGTAGTAGTAGTAGTAGTAGTAGTAGCACCACCACCACCACCAGTAGTAGTAGTAGTAGTAGTAGTAGTCGTAGTAGTAGTAGTAGTCGTAGTAGTAGTAGTAGTAGTAGTAGTAGTAGTAGTCGTAGTAGTAGTAATAGCAGCACCACCACCACCACCAGTAGTAGTAGTAGTAGTAGTAGTAGTAGTAGTAGTAGTAGTAGTAGTAGCAAGAAAAGAAGAAAAAGCGAAGTGTTCCATTTAATATTACATATTGTTTTTTGGGGGGTTTTTGTTGTACTTGTGTTCTTTCTGTTTGTTTGTTTTTCTGGAGTTTGTTTTTTATTATGTTTTTAATCTTTACATATTTGTTACTTTTCGTTTCCGTGTTGTTTTCCTTCATCCTTTTTTTCTTCATTTTTTCTGTTGTTATTTTTTTTTTTTTTTTTTTTTTATTTCCACGGTCACTTGGCAGATAAAATAATCTACACAGTACAATTTGTTCAGGTTAGCGAAGTTATTTGATTCTATCTGTTCGATAAACATAATTAAACGAAATTCTGACTGCAAGAAGGGAATAACATGGCCGGCGTATTTGGCTGGCTGGCTGGTTGATTGGTTGGTTGGCTAGCCTGTTTCCTTTCACGTTCCACCACACCCCCACGCCAGTGCAAACACCCACCATTTCTACCACCTCCACCACCACCCACACACACACGTACGAGTACACTATTTCCAACTTACTCCCACCGACGATTTGTGTAAGGTCCAATAAACCTGCCCTTCTTGCAATTTTAGAGCAAGAAAAACTGGGCGGGGTGGGCGAGGGGAGAGCGAAATGTAGCGAGACAAAATATGAATATGGCGAATCTTGTAAATGTATATACATACATACAAGATATTATATATATATATATATATATATAT
>NC_142949.1:34057565-34062565 GCF_046866305.1 Octopus bimaculoides | reverse complement strand
TTAATGGATACAGAGGTGTAGAATGGTGGTAATTTATGACGCTGTGTGACTCATTCACTTTCTGTTGGCGAGCCGAGGTTAAATTTCTGCATTCTAAATCTCCATTAATAACAGGATTTGATGTTTCTTTCATCCGCATTCCTCATATATCTGTCCATCAGTCTGTCTGTCTCCCTACCGCTTTCCTCTCACTCATTCACTCGCTCATTCAGTCGCTCGCTCGCTCCATCTCTTCTTTCATTTGACTCTTTCGCTTTCTCTTCATTTCTCTCTCTCTCTCGCTCCCTTCCTCTCTCTCTCTCTCTCTCTCTCTCTCTCTCTCTCTCTCTCTCTCTCTCTCTCGCTCCCTTCCTATCTCTCAATTTTCGTATTGCACCCCGAACTAATGAAATAGGATTTTAATGCAAACACACAAAATACATACTTCTTTTTGTTTTGTTTATTATTACCATTATTGTTATCATTATTGAATTATTATTATTATTTTTATTATTATTATTATTATTATTATTATTATTATTATTATTATTTTATTATTATTATTATTATTATCCTTATTATTATTATTATTATTATTATTATTATTATTATTATTATTATTTTATTATTATTATTATTATTATTATCCTTATTATTATTATTATTATTATTATTATTATTATCATTATTATTATTATTATCATTATTATTATCATCATCATTGTTATTATTATTATTATTATTATTATTATTATTATTATTATTATTATTATTATTATTGATGTCATCATCACCATCATCATCATCATCATCATGATCATTCTTATTGTTGTTGCTGCTGCTGCTGTTTATTCATTTACAAAGTTATATGGCTGTGTTTGATTTCTTGTGGCAGACTGCACTCTAATTTTGCCTATGGTTTTGCCTGTTTTTTTTTTTTTGTTTTTTTTTTTTTGTGTGTTTTATCCAAATTTCTGATTCCAAACTTACAGAGAGAGAGAGAGAGAGGGGGGGTGGAGACGCGCGCACACACTTACACAATATCCTATCATGCTCACAAACGCTCACCCTCAAATACACTGATAAACATACAAATATCCCCACACACCTATACACACACACACACACACACACACACACAGAAGCCCAGTGATATAAATGTATGCATATTGCATTGGTTTTAAAAGTGCTAATATCAATAGACACACAAATATTTATACTTAATGGAAAGAGAATTATGGTGGTGGTGGGGGGGAGCGGTGGCTGTGGTGGGGGCGCTAGTGGTTGTGGTGGTGGTGACGGTGGTGGTGGTGGTTGTGGTCGTGGTAGTGGTGGTGGTGGTGCTGGTGCTGGTGGTGCTGGTGGTAGTGCTGCTGCTACTGCTGCTAACAATAGTGGTGGTGGTGGTGGTGGTGGTGGTGGTGGTGACAGTGGTGGTGACAGTGGTGGTGGTGGTGGTGGTGACAGTGGTGGTGGTGGTGGTGGTGGTGGTGGTGGTGGTGGTGGTGGTGGTGGTGGTGGTGGTGGTGGTGGTGGCGGTGGCTTCGGTGGCGGCGGCAGCAGCGGCGGTGGTGGTGGCGGCGGTGGTGGTGGCGGCGGCGGTGGTGGCGGCGGCGGCGGCGGCGGTGGTGGAGGTGGTGGTGGTGATGGTGGCGGTAGTGGTGACACTCGTATGGGGTTGTGGTGGTAGGTATCGAGGAAGTGGTGGCAGTGTTGTGGTTGCTATTGTTCTTGTTATAGTTGTTAATGGGGAGGGGAGAGCCATGGCGGAGGAATCACTGAGCATTTTGCTGTTCATGAAGCATGTCCAGAAACACGACAACTTCCTGGAGATCGTTACGGACCATCTCTCACCATCTCTGACAATCTTGGACAATCTTTCGTCGTCTCTGACCATCTTTAACCATTTTCGGTCATTTTTATCCATTACCAACAATCTTTTAACCACCTTCGTTAATCCTGTCCAACCATTACTGACAACCTTTCGCCATTTCTAATAAGGAATATTATCCTAATAAGGAATTACAAGACGAGGGAATTCGACAGAATAGCGATAATGGAATAGCGATTAGACATATAAAAAAAATTATCCAAGGGCTGAAAGAAGGATTAAAGTGTAATTGCCAAAACAAGGCCAATAAAATTAGAGACTTAATCTTGAAGTCTATCCCGAAGATAAAGAATACCCGTATATGCACCAATTCAGGTGTAGTGACGTTAATGCATGCTAAGGAAAATAATGGATTTATGCAGAAGAATGCGTTCGAAAAGAAGGAAAAAAAAGGCAAGTTCAATAATACAGAGAACCAATATTGATTACAGCTCATACTGCACTCTCTCCACTCTGTCCAGTCCGGTTCTGCATGCACAAAGATGCAGCACACATTGACATGTTGTGATGAATCATGAAATGCAGCGTGACTTCTTAGACGCGTTTTACTCTATCCAATATCCTATCTATTTTTTGGCAGTCCCTACACTCGCACATTGCGCACGTATTAAAACAAAACAGTAGCTTGTAATGAGACTTATATATATATGCGACGGCTTCTTTCAGTTTCCGTTTACCAAATCCGCTCACATGGCTTTGGTCGGCTCGAGGCTATAATAGAATACACTTGCCCAAGGTGCCAAGCAGTGGAACCGGACCCGGAACCATGTGGTTGGTAAGCAAGCTACTTACCACACAGCCACTCCTGTGCCTACATATATATATATATATATATATATATATATATATATATATATATATATATATATATATATATATATATATATATATATATATATATATATATATATATATATATATATATATATATATATATATATATATATATATATATATATATATATATATATATATATATATATATATATATATATATATATATATATATATATATATATATATATATATATATATATATATGTATGTATATATATATATATATATATATATATATATATATATATACATAAACAAACATATACAAATGTATATAAGAAGCTGTACATGGTATAACTTAATTCATTTAAACGAGGCATTTTGCCACTAAGAGTGCTCTGCGACTAATTGAGGTTGTTGGAATATGACTAATCTCCGTGTCATAGAAATAAACAGCGAATAAATCGTATCAAGAATATCACTAAATATTTACTTACAAATACGTGTGTATAAACACAAACACACACAGAGATATATACATATATATATACATACATAATATATATATATACATATATATATATATATATATATATATATATATATATATATATATATATATATATATATATATATATATATATATATATATATATACTCATATATATATATGAGTGTATATGTATGTATGTATAGGGTTACATTATATTTATCCTCCCGGGGCATCATTATAGTTTCGACAACCATATAATCTTCTCTGATGTTGCGATGGTGATAAAGAAAAATTTTAAGATTTTTGTACTGTATGTAGTACTATGAATAGAAGTTGGTAACGAGGGGTAAAACTTAACACGACCTGGGACGAACAAAGGCAAAGAAACGAGTTATTTTTATATATAAATCAAAAAAACTGCCATAAAGTGTTAGTGTAAGTCTTCTAGACTGCTCTACTGGGATATATTTATTAACTGGGGGCACTTAAAATATCCAGGAGCTATATTAGGTGGTAACTGGACCCACAGGTATTATCCGTTTGTGCGTGTAGATGTCTATATATACAGACATCAATATGTGTACGCTTGTATGCACGTATATATACATGTGTGTGCGCACGTCTCTACGTATGTGTGTGTGTGTGTGTATGTGTTCGTGTGTCTATATATGTGTGTGCATGTGCGCGTTTCTATATGTGTGTGTGTTTGCGTGTGTCTGTCTGTTCGTCTGTTTGTGTGTGCGTTTACGTATATACATACATATAGAAATATGCATACATACACAAATATAAGTACATACACACGCATATACGTACATACATACTCACACATATACATACGTACATACATACATACACACTCACACATATACATTCGTACATACATACATACTCACACATATACATTCGTACATACATACATACATATACATTAATTTATGTCTACTTACCACATAGAATTGATCCTGGATATTTAAATAGCTTAAACTTAATATATTTCCCAATGGCGCACGCTGCAGTTTCATTTGCAACCTCATTAAGACTGAATTTTTTTTCCATTTATACGCAAGATGCAAACACTTATTTCTTTATGTATGTATGTATGTATGTAAGCATGTATGTATGTATGTGTGCATGCATACGTACGTACGCAAGTATGCATGCCCATAGTACGTACGTACGTATGTATGTATGGTGGATAAGCCGATTACACCGACCCCAGAGCTTCATCGACCCCGCACGGACAAAAAGAAAAGCCAATCGTGGCGGAATTTGAACTCAGAACGTAAAGACGGACGAAATACCGCTACGCATTTTGCCCGGCGTGCTAACGTTTCTGCCAGCTCACAACGTTGAATTTCTTAACAAAACAAAATATTATAACCTGAGATTTTTTGAATCGTAAACTCTGATTTTCACTACGCATGCGCGCGCGTGTGTGTGTGCGCCTGTGATGTAAATGCTATATGTATTGTATCTCTCTCTCTCTCTCTCTGAGCGCATGAGGTGTATCTACCCTGTTTCTTTTCTCTTCGAGGAATTCTAATCAGTGTTTCCATTCTACCTCTTTCCTTGCAGATCCAGTTTCAGACACTAAAATCCTGAATCCGAAACTAAAAATGCAGTCTTGGTCGGCAGCGATTCTCTTCCTATGCCTCACAGGAGTCTACCTTGTCCAAGCTCAGATTTCAGAAGCTACGGCAGACACTGAAGAATCCACGGATCATGGTTAGTAGTTTATTGCACCTACACACACACACAAACACACACACACACACACACACACACACACACACACACACACACATACACAAATACACACACACACATATATACATTCATTGATACATATATATATAT
>NC_142949.1:33950065-34050065 GCF_046866305.1 Octopus bimaculoides | reverse complement strand
ATTATTATTATTATTAATATTACTAAGGCGGTGGAGCTAGCTGAATCGTTAGCACGCCGGGCGAAATGCTTAGCGGTATTTCGTCCGTCTTTACGTTCTGAGCACAAATTCCGCTGGGGGTCGACTTTGCCTTTCATCCTTTCGGGGTCGATAAAAGAAGTACCAGTTGAACACTGGGGTCGATCTAATCGACTAGCTCCCTCCCCCCAAAAACTCCAGGCTTTGTGCCTTTAGTAGAAAGGATTATTATTATTATTATCATCATTATTATTATTATATAAACATGGCGAGTAGGCAGAGTCGTTTATGTTTAGAGAGAAAATGCATAACAGCATTACTTCCGGCTTTTTGCGTTCTGAGTGTTAAAATCCCGCCGAGGTCGACTTTGCCTTTCATCCTTTCGAGGTCGATAAAATAAAGTACCAGTCAAGTACTGGAGTCGATGTAATCGACTAACTTCCTTCCTTCAAACTTACTGGCCTCGTGCCAAAATTTGAAACTATTATTATTATTATTATTATTATTATTATTATTAATATTATTATTATCATTATTATTATTATTTACTAAATATTATTTTTAATTAATTTTCTAACGAAATTAATGAATGTTTTACTTGTACACACACACACATATATATGCTGATATATATATTCATATATATATATATATATATATATATATATATATATATATATATATATATATATATATATATATATATATATATATCCATATAAAATATGTTGTATGTAATATTTATATGTGTGTGTATATCTATATATATGTATGTGTATGTGTATGTGTATGTGTATGAATATATTCATATATATATGTGTGTGTGTATATATACATATATATAAATATATATATATAATATTATATAATATTATATTATATATTATTAGGTCGTCAAGTATGAAATTTGTAGAAAAGAAAAACGAGTTGGCTAATGTTTATAAATACGAGGAAGAGTTTTATTCATCAAACTATGCACCAATATTGTCAATACACTTTTGCCATTCCAGTGGTAGCTTGTCCACACCGGATCTGTAAAAGCCTGGCAATCTAGAGTCAATAAAATCTTAGAAGGCCTGTTTTACAGCATTGTCAGAATTAAATTTTTTCCTATCAAAAAGTTATCCAAATTCTGGAAGAAGTGGTAGTCAGTGGGGACAAGATCAGATGAGTATGGTGGATGAGGGAGAACTTCCAACTCCAACTCCTGTGGTTTCACCAATGTCATTTCTGCATATGTAGTCTGGCGTTGTCTTGCAATGAAATAGGAGTGGATCTGTTGACTAATCTAGGCTGTTTTTTGAAAGTTTCTGCATCATTTGGTCCAGTTGGCTGCAGTATACTTCGGCCGTGATTGATGAGCCAGGTTTAATGAAATCATAATGGATCGCATTTGCACACGACCACCAAACACACACCATCAGCTTCTTTTGGTGAATTTTGCTTTTTGGACTGTGTTTTGGTGGCTTGTCTTTGTCCAACCATTGTGCTGAATGTCTACGGTTGTTGTACTGGATCCATTTTTCATCACATGTTACAATTCGATTAAAAAATGATTCATTTTTGTGACGAGAAAGTAGCATAATGCAGGCTTCCAAACGTTGCTGTTTCTGATTTTCATTGAGTTCATGTGGAACCCACTTATCCAACTTTTTCACTTTACCGATTCGAACTAGGTAAGTCAATGTTGTTTGCTTGCTAACACCAAACAACAGCGATAATTGACAGGTACTTTGAGATGGATCTGACTCGACGTTAGCTTTCAGTTCGTCATCATCCACCTTTGATTCTGGTCGACTGCGTTGCTCAGTTGTGAGGTCAAGGTTACCAGAACGAAATTTTGGAAACCAGTTTGATACTATCTGCTGTGTAATAACATTAGACTGAAATACTCCATTAATATTCTGAGCTGTCTATGGTGCAGTATTTCCAAGAAAAAACTTATATTTCAGAACTGTACGAACTTCGGACTTAACCATCTCTAAACAAAAATAGCAAAAACGATTTATAAATACTTTATAAAGTGCAAAATGAATTAGAATAAAGAAATAGATGTGTCACAGCTTTCTAACAAAGAATAAAGATTGTCTAAGTACAATAATGGCGCAAAATGAGCAGCTGTCAAAGTTTACCATATACCTTACTACAAATTTCATACTTGACGACCTAATATATATATATATATATATATATATATATACATATAATATATATATATATAATACATTTAATATATATATAATACATATATATATAATATATCTAATATATATATATATATATATATATATATATATATATATATATACATATATTTAATATATCTTATATATATATATATATATATATATATATATATATATATATATATATACACATACATATATATGCGTTTTTTCATTGTGCTATCGGCAAATTTGTCTTTCTAGAAAATTCGTACGTCTGCTTTTAAATGAAAAAAATAAAAAAATAAAAACAATTAATAAAAAGAAAAGTAATTTGTTTCGGGGTGGGATCATGGAGGGAATATGAAATAATAATTTTAAAAGAAAAATCTAAAAAAAAATAATAAAATAAAATAACCAGAGGCGTAGGAAGGTAGAGATGAGACTAAGGTCCCTTTTTTTTTTTTTTTGTATTTTTTTATGTGTCAGTCTTGAATTTTGAATAAGTGTTTGATTTACCTTGTTTTTCGTAATAACTGGGGTTCAATATACCATTGAGGAGAAGAACTTGGAATCCAACTAAATAAGGAAAGACATGCTATATAACTACGACAAAAATATTCTCTTGAACGAAACAAAATTTGAAAAAGGAAAAAAAAAAGAAAATACCATTTTTTACAAAAAAAAAAATAATTTTAAATAATTAAATAAAATAATTGAATGGATAAATAATTATGTAATGGATTTAATGTGATTTTTATTTCCTTTCTGGGTTTTATTAAAAAAATAATAAAGATATGAAAATAATAAATCTGAGTTTTTCGTGTTTTTTTTTTGTGTATGTATATACACATCTATGTATGTGTTAATGTATATGTTTATATATACATATGTATGTGCGTGAGCGTCTGTATGTGCGTGCGCAGACATTTGAGTATGTGTGTGTGTGGTGTGTCAGTTATTTCAGTCATTTGTTTCAGTCATTTGACTGCCGCCATGCTGGAGCACCGCATTTAGTAGAACAAATCGACCCCAGTACTTATTCTTTGTAAGCCTAGTAATTATTCTATAGGTCACCTTTGCCGAACCGCTAGTTTACGGGAACGTAAACACACCAACATCGGTTGTCAAGCAATGGTGGGGTGATAAGCACAGACTCACAAATACATACATATATGTGTGTATATATATATATATATATATATATATATATATATATATATATATATATATACATATACGACGGGCTTCTTTCAGTTTCTGTCTATCAAATCCATTCACAAGCCTTTGGTCGGCCCGAGACAACAGTAGAAGACACTTGCCCAAGGTGCCACGCAGTGGGACTGAACCCGGAACCATGTGAAGATACTGAACAAAGGCTGAACTGAAATGAGGCAAGTATGTTCCACTCGATGTGTAATGTTAGTGTATGAGCGCAACTACCTATGAGCTTTATCGATACCCCTCCCCACCTGTGGTTACTCATTAACAACAATAACACCAATCTAATTAACTCGCTTTCCACCACAAGGTTCAGATCGAACCCGGATCCATGCGGCTACGAAACAAGCTTTTTACTACACAGCCATGCCTCGAAGTAATTGGATTCACTTCTAATCACTCATTTCACTATCCGATTTTTAACATTATCAAACATGTCTTCCATTCGTCGTTTCACAGAGTTGGTTTATAATGGAATCGTACCATAATTCCTAGCTATTTTGTCTCCATGTATTCTAGAGACAATTGCTTTGGCAGCAGGTAGAATTAGTTCCTCCGCTGCTGTATGTGATTTTTTCCCATTTTTAGCTATTAAAAGAGACACATCATGCGATGCAAACACAACGTTTTCATTATCACAAACACTTTCTATTTTTTTCTGATTGACTTTCGACATGAATGTCGTTCTTACCGTCTTCTTTGAAAATATCCAACAAGTCTGCTCTTAATGCTTCGTTTCGAAATGTCAGCGATGTTTGGCTGGGTTCATGCTTTCCTTTTCACATTGTTTCATTACATGAAACACACTATGGCTTCTCTTCACCTTCAAGCTTAGCTATATATAAATCCGAACAATATGTACTCATTTAAATATTTCCGAGTTTTCAATTTTCAGACTTGAGCCAGTTTATATATAACATATAATGTGTGTATGTATGTGTGCGTACTTATATATGTATATATATATATATATATATATATATATATATATATATATATATATATATATATATACATGTATATATATGTGGTTATATATATATATATATATATATATATATATATATATATATATATATATATATATATATATATATATATATATATATATATATATATATATATATATATAGAACTGAGTTTTGTTTTAGACTATGAATGAGCCTTGATAAAGAAGTGTTATTAGTTCTTGCTTGAGATTTAAAGCTAGAATAGTGGTTACCAACTCTTACATTGAAGGTGGTGCTGCACGAGCATATATATAGATAAGTGGAGTCCTCCGTCGATACTGCACGTTCATATATAGTATTTTTAGTGAGGCACCTCTTATCTGAGGGACAAGACGTGGGGCGTCTACAGCTGCATAGGATTCTACTAAGCTATAGTAGAAGATATTTTCCCAAGATAAACCGCATTGGGACTGAACCTGAAGCCATGTGGTTGCGACGCAAATTTCTTACCAGATAGTTTATATAGATACATAGGTCTATAGAGATATATAGATATACAGGTCGACCGAGTAGGAACGGGAGAAAGAAACGGAGGCGAAATGCCAACAACGGCCTGTGTAGAGGCAAGGCAAAGATGCAAACAGGGAATGCAATATACAGTGAGAAATAGAGTGGGGCAGAGAGAGAGAGATAGCGTGGAAAGAAAGAAGATAGATCTCTACATGAGAGAAGAGCAATCAGAGAGGTAACGTGATATAATAAAAAGAAATCTATGAACAGAGATAGAAATATAAAATAACAGAAATAGAAAGAAGGAAAAGGAGTTGAGTGGAGAATTGAATCCAATAACATTAGAAAACTTCCTTACAGTGCCTTTTCCATGAACAACGTGTCGTTAAGTGCAGACTATCATATTCAATATAGGGAGTCGAAAATATTTCGCTCCTCAGTTGAAATTACATCGGTTACATGAACATATGCCAACAATACCAATAAAATTTCCTGTGGTGTGTTTGTGTGTGTGTGTGTGTGTGTGTAACCAAGAGAAAAAAAATGGGGTTTGTGTGTGTATATGATATATACATATATGTATGCATATGATGTGTAATATATACACACATGTGAATATATATATGTATATATATCTGTGTGTGTGTGTGTGTGTGTGTGTGTGTGTGTTCACACAAAATTTCAGACCTTATGCCTTCAGTAGAAAAGATCATTATTATTATTATTATAAAGGCGGTGGGCTGGTGGTGGTAGTAGTGGTGGTAGTTATGGTGGTGGTAGTAGTAGTGGTGGTGGTGGTGGTGGTGGTGGTGGTAGTAGCAGTAATAGTAGTAATAGTAGTAGTAGTACTAGTAGTAGTAGTAGTAGTAGTAGTAGTAGTAGTAGTAGTAGTAGTTCAAATCAAGTGAACATCACGTGTATTATCGTAACCATTCCTCACCTCCAATCCATTTCCGCATCCTCTGTTTGTGTAATGGACCGGAGACTGTTCCATACGGACAGGCAGCCCCCCTCCCCCCTCCCCCACACACTCAGCCAGGTCGGTCAGGATCTCAACAACTCAGTCACAGAGCAACAACTTGCATGACTTGAAATTCCAGCCCAGGATTCTATAAGTTCAGTGGGGCGGAAAAAGAAGGAAGTAATTCAAAGGGGAAGACTATTAATAATGGCGGTGGCGGCGGCGGTGGCGGCGGCGGCGGTGGCGGCGGCGGCGGTGGCGGCGGCGGCGATGGCGGCGGTGGTGGCGGCGGCGGTGTTTATCCTTTGGTCATCTCTGATCAAAGAGACCATTGTTCAGAAGCAATCCATCTATGACTGTCCCTCTTCTTTTTCTTTCCATTTTTTACTTTTATTTTTATTTTGTTACGCATTGTTTGTGTACTTCAAACCACATTCACTGTCCATAGTGTTCGATCTCTTCAAAAACCGGTCGGTCTGTGTAATCGGAGGCAAAGCCAGTTGCTATTCCCATCAAGTTGAGTGGTCACTTTCAGGTTTCTCAAGTCATGCAAGTTTGTTAGATTTTTACTGAGTTAACTGCGTGTTGGTCAGTGTGGTAGGGTGGTAGGGTGGTAGGATGGTTGGCGGGCTAGATGGTGGGATTGCTGGGTGGATGGATGGATGGATGGATGGATGGATGGATGGATGGATGCCAGGAACAAACTTCGGTTTCATGAGATGAGAAAACGGATTTCAGATGAAGATAAAATAAATAATGCGTCGAACTGGCAGAGTGGTTACAGCATCGGACAAACCGCCTACAAAATTCGAAAGATTGAGAAAGGGTTTTGTGTGATAGAAGGTAATTTTTGCGTGAGGTCCCTGTCAGGTGTTTATGGAGCCCTCACATAGCTCTACAAACCTCGGGCCTATGTAGCGGTTGTAGCCTGTAGAAGAAAAGGGAGCTGTAACAGTTGCAGCAGCAGCTTCTGTATCATCACCAAATCCAAGGCCCTCACCTTGTGGTCACCAAATCTACAAACGTCCGCAGTCATATTTTCCTCATGTTTTGGACAGAAGTGTAACACCTGGGCCTCTGCTCTACACCACCACACATCCACTCGCACAAAAGACCATATTTCCAGAATAGCCTTGTGGTCGTCAATGGTCATCAAGGCTTATAAGTCTGTACAGATTCACCCCACCACATATTCCTGGAGTCCTTTCAGACCAGAGTTTAAGGCCAATTTCTAAAAGACCCTTTATCCAGCAGTACAACAATTGAGTGGGATTTGTCAGAAAGGCATAAACCTATCCGATGTGCGTAGAGGGTGACGAAACCGTCCAGTATACCCTCATTCGGTGTCTATGTATTGTTACGCAGGATTATATCGAGCAGTTGGTCTCATGGCTCTTGAACACTTACGGACCAGGTGGAATCTATCGTGAAGACGGACTTGCCGCCTTCCCTTATCACGGTAGTCTTCCTGCGTCTGGTGGCTAAGGCGAAGGAAGATACGTGTTGAACGATGTTGAAATGTTTGAGGGCAGAACTTTCCTTCTCAAGCCAAGCATTTGTCAATTCGCTCAACTTCCACTTCAAGAAAAAGGTGAGGGTAGAAAGTTCCTGTAAATTTCATGAAAGGTGGATGTGAGAGACGAAACTGATGCAGCTAAACAGGCCTACTCTAACTATCTAACTATGCGGCCGTTCATTAGAAGCAAGACTTCGTGTATCAGAGTAATACGGAGTTGCGTAGTGGGGTGCCATGAATTACTCTTTGCGGTTCCATCCTTCCAGTATCGGAAAATCTAGCTGTTATTTTTGGTATCCTGTTTGGCTATTGTTATTTATTGCTACTTAATATCTTTAATGTTCATCGCATTACTCTTCTCTCTATAAATCCTTCCCTCGCTGTTACTTGCTTGTCATTTTCTTCTTTTTTTTTTTTTTGTATTTCACCTTCATGTAGTCTTCAGAATTTTGAGATATTGCTAGCAAACGATAACGCTATTTCATAATAATAATAATAATAATAATAATAATAATAATAATAATAATAATTACAATAGTTGTTGTTGTTGTCGTCGTCGTCGTTGTTGTGGTGGCGGTGGCAGTGTTGTATAATAAAGAAAAAATACCACTGAATCATTCCTTCATATAACCATGCCTGATACGGCAAGGCCTGATCGTATCACAAACTCACTCATTCTCTCATACCTGCCATGAAACAACGAGTCATTGATTGACTCGCTCTCCTCTTCCCTCCCCCTCCCCCTTGCTTATGTCATTGACGATGGTCCTTATTTTTCATTTCACCGTTTCTCTCTCTCTCTTTCTCTTTCCTTCTCTCTCGCTTTCCCTCTCTCCCCTTTCTTTTCCTCCCTCTCTCTCTCTCTCTCTCTCTTTCCTTCTCTCTAACTTTCCCCCTCTCCCCTTTCTTTTCCTCCCTCTCTCTCTCTCACTTTCCCTCTCTCCCCTTTCTTTTCCTCTCTCTCTCTCTTTCTCTCTCTCTTGTCTCTCTTTCCTCTCTTCTCATTCTCTTTCCTCTCTTCTCATTCTCTTTCCTCTCTTCTCATTCTCTTTCCTCTCTTCTCATTCTCTTTCCTCTCTTCTCATTCTCTTTCCTCTCTTCTCATTCTCTTTCCTCTCTTCTCATTCTCTTTCTCGGTCGTCTGCTCAGGGTAACTCGTACCAATGAAACTATCGCGCTCTCTCCTTGTCTTTCCCATCCTTTCTATTTCCCGTTTTCACTCTGCCTTTCTCATCCTCTCTCACCCTCCCACTCTCTCTCTCTCTCTCTCTCTCTCTCTCTTTCTCACTTTCTCAGCCTTCTACCCTTTCCCCTTACTCTCCTCCTCACACTCTCCACTCTCTTTCTCTTACACATGTATTTTTCTCCCCCTTATTTCTATCTCATGTTGTCTCTCCCTCACATCACTGAGTCTTTCACACTCAATCTATCTCTATATCTCTCTGTCTCTCCCTCTTTCACTTTCCCTCACTCTCTCTCTTTATCTCTACCTTTCTCTGTCTCTCTCTCGCTCTCTCTCTCTTTCAGTCTACACACACACACACACACACACACTTACAGTTTCTCTCTTCTGTATTGCCTATTGTGTCTTTCGTATTTACATGCCTCCCCTTTCTCTCTACCTCTCTCTCTTTCTTTCTTTTTCTTTCTTTCTATGTTCCCATCTCTTTTCTTGTTTCATTCACAATCTCTCTCTCTCTCTCTCTCTCTTTCTCTCTCTCTCTCTTACACACACGCATGTACACTCTCTTTTTCCCTGTCTTTCTTCCTCTCCCTCTCTTTCTCCCCTTCTATTCCCCTCCCCTTTCTTCCCTTCCTTCTGTCGTCTGCTATTTCTTCCATATCACTTGAATCAGACGACCATTCTTTTCTACGTGAATCATTGAGTTACAGACATTGAATCACTGTCCTTATCAATGAATCATTTCGACATATCTCTCCCGTATTACCGAATTTCCACCGCTTGCTTGTGTTGAGCAACCTGCCTGTAGATGGGCGCATGGTTAAGATGCCAGTCTGCTAGCTAAAAGGTCAGCAGTTCATATCCCATTATTGGCACTACATCGTATCTCTAACAAAGGTCCTACACACTATAAAAAGCCGATACACTAATCCTACAAAAGCCTCGATGCAATAAATGTCACATTTAGTACATTATTCTCAAGGACGATTATTAATCATTCGATTTCAGTGTAACAGCCCACACACACACACACACACACACACTTACATATACATACATACAGACAAAAGCACATACATTTGCACACACATACACACACGTACACACACACACGCATGCAACATTTTCTAACATATCTGTAATATTCTGTCGTCAGTCGTCCTTTTGGCAAATAAAAATTAATATTCTTGTTGTTGATGCAGTTGTTGTTGTTGTTGTTGCTGTTGTACAAGGTGGCGAAGTGGCAGACTCGTTCGTACGCCGGGAGAAATGCTTAAAGGTTTATGCCTTTCGTCTGCCGCTACGTTCTGAGTTCAAATTCCGCTGAGGTCGACTTCGCCTTTCATCCTTTCCGTGGAGTTAGCTAGAGTAGATATCGCCTCCTGTGAAGATAATAGTAAGGAAATGTTATTTAGAGCTGCTCCAGTAACAGTAAGAGATAGAGAAACCAAAAATCCAAATGTGGTTAAAAGCCAGAAAAAGATTCAAGATTATATCACTGGCAAGAGAAGGCATTGCATGGAAGATTTCCAAAGATAGTGAAGGAAAATAATAATAGTGAGACATGGTTGTGGTTGCAGAGAGAATGGCTGAAAAGAAAGACAGAAAGTTTTTTAGTAGCAGCACAAGATCAAGCCAAGATAGACAAAAATCTGATAGATTCCCAATACAGGTTATGTAAATCAAAGGAGAAAAATGTTACCCATATAGCTAGTAGATGTAGTATGCTGTCACATAAAGAATACGAAGAAAGACACGACAAACTAGGGAGAGTAATTCACTGGGAATTTTTTGCAGAAAACTAGGATCTGCAAAGAGCGGAGGCCACCATATATATATATATATATATGTATATATATATATATATATATATATATATATATATATATATATATATATATATATATATATATATATATATATATATATATATATATACACAGAGAAACAGACACACAGACAGACATATACTTATCTAAAGATAGATAGATAGATAGATAGATAGATAGATAGATATAAATGCATATATGTATAATCGTCTAAACGTCCATAGGTCAGAAAAAAGTAAGCACTCGTATATTTGTCGAAAAAGTGGATATATCAATCAAGGTGTGTAGTATTATATATATATATATATATATATATATATATATATATATATATATATATAAGCAATGTTAATTCTCTAAATGAAGTATTAACAGTAACTGCACGATAAAGTGTAGTATATTGCCACTTAAGTGTGGCTGACCCCTAGAGGTGGATGTTACTGTTGCTTTTAGCCCCAGGAGGACATCTCCTCCAGCTGGCTTATCGACACACGACTGTGTCCTGTTTGCCAAGGGAAGTTATCCCTCTCACCACGATCTGCAGCACGAACGGATCCGGATTTCAGGGTTATTTCCCTTCGTCGGCGTTCGATAGCTGCTGACCTTGGTGAGAGAGACAAAAACCTGGCAATCTTATATCTACTTTTCCAGTGAAATTCTTCACTTATATCGAAAAGGTGAAAACAAGCAATGTTAATTCTCTAAATGAAGTATTAACAGTAACTGCACGATAAAGTGTAGTATATTGCCACTTAAGTGTGGCTGACCCCTAGGGGTGGATGTTACATATATATAATATAATATAATATAATACAATATAATATAAGTAATATATAAATATATGCATATATACATACATATATGTACATACCTACATATATATGTGTATATATACATGCATATACGGGTACAAGACATCAAAATGATGAACAAATGAGAAACGAGAACATAAAAACAACAAAAGCATAAAAAACGAACTTTTTTTCGAACAACGAAAGAAACAAATAGAAAAACGAAGACAGGCGACATAAATAATAATCCCCTCATCAGTTGTCCCCTGTTTTATCTACTCCACGTTTCATTTATTTATTTATATATCTTTTTAAATACCTTGTTTTAAAAAGAATAATTAGATTAATGATTAAGTAATTAGTAAGAGAAAAATTCTTTATTTAGAGAAAGGTGTCCCCATGGAGAATGGTATAAAATATTTATGGTTGTTTTATAGTTCTAGAGAAATGGAAATGAATTTTATTTCATGTCTATTTTTATTTTTTATCTTTTTTTTTTTCAGCATATTTGGAAATTGTTAAATTCCATGACTGCTAGACTCAACCGAACAATCTTTCACCGGATGTGAGAGTGCGCGTGTGTGTGAGAGTGCGCGTGTACTTGTGCAGGTGCCCATTCGCTATGTGTGTGTGTATGTATGTGTGAGTGTGTGTGTCTGTGTGTGCGTGTGCGTGTATGTTTGTTTATAAACACACATATACGCCCTCACTCACACTTACATGCACACACACGCATACATTTATATATATATATACATACATATTTGTGATAGGTATACAATGCATGTGTTTTGCTATAAATTAGCACGCGCGCGCGCTTACACACAGACAGACAGACAGACAAAGAAATATACATACACACGCACACATATATGCATACATACACACACACATGCACGTACACGCACACATACATATATACATACATACACATACAAATCCATACATACATACAAGCACACATACACACACATACATACACACACATACATACATATATACACGCATATACACATACATACACACATACACATACATATATACATACAAACATACACACACATATATACATACATACACACACATACATACACACATACATACATACATACATACATACATACACACATACATGCATACATGTGCGACCAGCAAGAAAAAATTGTCCCACTATAGAAATTAGGATATTTTGTATAAGATTAAAAACTACAAATGAAAATAATACTACTAAGTTCTACCCCCAATTCCTCCCTCCTGGCCATAAATTACACCCAGGGGGAATCAAGTGCCATTCCGGTTGAGAAGAATTCTTCGCTAACCAGAACACGCTTTCTCCATTTGATAATCAACGATAGCTCATACCAGATCAGCTCACATCGATGAGTCACTTCATTTTTCATGCTTTCCATGGCATTGAATCATTCTCTAACCGTTTGATATACAATATCATCACCACCATCGCCAACACTACCATTATCATCATCATCATCATCATCATCGTCATCATCGTTATCAGCATCATCGTTGTGGTTATCAACAACACTGCCGTCGTCTTCGTCGTCTTCTTCATCATAGCATAACTCGCCTTCTTTTTATCGCTGAGTCATTCAATCATCCTGTGGTTGCGAGTCATTGGCTAACTGCTAATGTGACGTCACGGATGCTCACCTCCCCCCACTCCGTCAACACTGTTAATAATAATAATAATAATAACATCAGAAACAACAACGGTAACACCACCACCACCAACAACAACAACAACAATAATAATAATAATAATAATAATAATAATAATAATAATAATAATAATAATAATAATAATAATAATAATAATAATAATGGTAATAATAATAATGATTCTTTCTACTATAGTCACAAGGCCTGGATGGAATTTGTGGGGGAGGAGTATAGTCGATTACATCGACCCCAGTATTTGACTGATATTTATTTTATCGGCCCCCGAATGGATGAAAGGCAAAGTCGACCCCGGTGGAATTTGAACTCAGAACGTGAAAGCGGACGAGATGCCTCTAAGCATTTCGCCCGGCATACTAACGATTCTGCCAGCCTCACCGCCTTAATAATAATAATAATAATAATAATAATAATAATAATAATAATAATAATAATAATAATAATAATAAGAAGAAGAAGAAGAAGAAGAAGAAGAAGAAGAAGAAGAAGAAGAAGAAGAAGAGCAATCAGAGAGCGCAAATCTCTGCTAAGGCAACGCCAACATCCTCTCAATGACTAGCCAGAGATGATTTTTAAAATGAGAATATCTGAAATAAACTCGATTTCTCTCACAGACGAGAATACTAAAAATGAACCTGACCGCTTTCAAAAATGAAGGAAAAAAAAAAAAAAAGGAAAAATAATCCAGAATCCTTGTCCGGTACCGGATCGATACCAAAATCTAATCAGTTTGTGCCAGTCACGAGGCCAAACGTCCCTGAAAGTTTAATTCGAATCCATCCAGTGGTTCTTGAGATATCTTGTCCACGGACAAGCAAACAAACACAACTGAAAAACAATCCGTCTGCCTTCGCGAAGGCGGAGGTAATAATCCATTCTACTATGGGCACAAAACCTGGAATTTGTGGGGAGGGGACTAGTCGGTTGCAACTGGTACTTAATTTATCGAACCCGAAAGGACGAAAGGCAAGATCGATCTCGACAGAATTTGAACTCAGAACGTAGCGGCAGACGAAATACCGCTAAGCATTTCGTCCAGCATGCTAACGATTCTACCAGCTCGCCGTCTAAGTAGTAGTAGTAATAATAATAATAATAATAAGAAGAAGAAGAAGAAGAAGAATCCTTTCTATTAAAGGAACAAGGCCTGAAATTTGGTGGGAGGGGATAAGTCGATAACATCTACCCCCAGTGTTTCACTGGTACTTAATTTATCGACCTCGAATGATAAAAATAATAACAACAACAATATTATCAATGATGATGATGATGACGACGACGACGATGATGATGATTCTTTCTGTTTATAAGCACAAGACCCGAAATTTGTTGGAGTAGGAGATAATCGATTACATCGACTGGTACGTGTTTCATTTACCCCGAAAGGATGAAAAAACAAAGTCGACCTCGGCGGAATTTGAACTCAGAACGTAGAGACGGACGAAATGCCGTTAAACATTTTGCCCGACTTTGGCGTCTTTGTTTCCACCCATCAAATCCACTTACAAGGTTTTAGTCGGCCCAGGACTGCAATAAAAAATTACTTGCACACAGTAACATGCAATGGGATTGAACCCAGAAAGATTTGGTTGAGAAGCAAACTTCTAACCACACAACCACATCTGCGGCTATTTCAATTTTATTTAATTGGGTAACATTGGATTAATTCTATTGACGAAGTTAATGGGATTAAGTTGTAATTTAATGATTGTCTCCCTTAGCTGCTAAGGAACACCAATAGTTACTTCCCTTATTGTCCTTATCCGTTTTATAAGGGAAATAATTTACATTCAAGAATATAGAATGATGATGATGGTGGCTGCAAGGCGATGGGGAGGAAGACGAGCGATTGTACGAGTTAAAAGAATTCAGACATTCCTTAATGGTATTAATGTTGTCAGGGAATATCTTCTGGAAGGAGCGATAATATCGGAAAGTTCCGAAATCTTTGTGATCTCCAATCAAAGTTAATGAAGAGAACGTCTTACAGGAAATTAATTATATATTATACATGGGTGCTTCTCAGCCTTGTGTAAGACCTGCTCAGAACATTGGCCTTCGTTCTTTCCTTCACCAACTGCTGGCTTCCTTAAGAATATTGCTAAACACGACGCCGTCGGCTTCAACATCGTGATCGAAAGGTGGCCAGCTAGCCCGGCCCAACCGTGACCGTGCCAGACAAAATGCATAGCGATGTTTCTTTATGTTCCAAGTTCAAATGCGGCCGAGGTAAGTCCACTTCGCCTTTCATCCTTTCGGGGGTCGATTAAATAAGTACCAGTTTCACACTGGGGTCGATGTCATTTGCTAGCATCTTCTTCCAAAATTTCCGGGCTTGTGCTTAGTTTTTTATTCGTTTCAGTCATTTGACTGTGGTCATGCTGGAGCACCGCCTTTAGTCGAGCAAATCGAACCCAGGACATTCTTTGTAAGCCTAGTACTTATCATATCGATCTCTTATGCCGAACCGCTAGGTTACGGGGACGTAAACACACCAGCATCGATCTCAAGCGATGTTGGGGGACGCACACACACACACACAAACATATACACACACATACATATATATATATATATATATATATGGGAGAATTTACGAAAATAAAAAACCCAATAGACGAAGACAGGTGGTATAAACAACAAATGGATGTATTAGTTTAACACTCAGGAATAGAGAAAGTCTTTGACGTTTCGAGCCTACGCTCTTCAACTGAAGGGAACAAAAAAATATAAATGTAGTGGTCAGCGATCTATCATCGAAAAACTTTTGACTCAGCACAACTTACTGGATTAATAAAAACAAGAGACTTTTAGTTTCATTTTTTTAATTTTATTCTTTCCAAAAAAGTTTTATTACAAAAGAATCAGTAGTAACAAGTTCTATTGGTGTTTCTTGTGCATTTTTTTTAATTAATTAAAAAAAATTTTTTTAATTTTTCATTACAAATAAGTTTTTTTTTTTAAATAAAAAATATTTTTAAATAATTTTTTTTTTCAATTTTCAAAATTGTTTTAAATAAAAAAAAAATTATTAAAATGGTCTTTCTAACATGGGCACAAAGCCACAACATTTGTTTTTTATGGAAAGGGACAGTCGGTTAAATTAAACCCCTGCCCACCCAACACACCTTTCCCCAACATCAGTATTTGTACACAGGTACCCATTTTATTGGCCCCAGAAAGATGAAAGGCAGAAATTGAACCCCACAAGGATTTGAACTCAGAATGTAAAGAAATATAACTAAATACTGCAAGGCATATTGTCCACCAATCCACTACTCCAATAATAATAATAATAATAATAATAATAATAATCCTTTCTACTATAGGCACAAATGCCCAAAATTTTGTGGGGAGGGGGCTAGTCAGTGCATAGCTGGCACTTATTTTATCAACCCTGAAAGGATGAAAGGCAAAATGGACCCTGGTGGAATTTGAACTCAAACATGATGAGGACAGACAAAATTCCATTAAGGATTTTACCTGGCATTCTGTCAGCTCACCGCCTTAATAATAATAATAATAATCTTTTTTACTATAGGCACAAGGCCTGAAATTTAGGGAGAGGGGACTAGTTGATTACATCGACCCCAGTGTTTCACTGGTACTTAATTTATCGAACCCCCAAAAGGATGAAAGGCAAAGTCGACCTCAGCGGAATTTGAATGCAGAACAAAAATAGACAAAATGCCTCATGCTAACGAATCTGCTTAATTGGTCCTTTATGTTGTCAACCTCAAGAGAATGAAAGGCGAAGTGGAGCTGTGACAGGGTGCTGAAAAGTTCCTAGCTTTAAGAGTATCGCAAAAGGCCTGGTTGGAGGCCCATCCTTCCGAGTTCTTTTACAGGGGCTTAGAAAAGGGCCACTGTAATAAATGTGTGAATCTGAGAGGGGAATATGTTGCATAAAATCATAATTACCCGATCTGCTCATATTTTTTTTTACCCAAAGCCAAGAACTTTTCAGCACACCCCCGTACATAGGATTTGAACACAGAACATCAAAAGCTGCAAGAAGTACTAAAAGGCAATTTGTCCAGTGTTCTCGGAATTCTGTGAATCCATCCCCGCCCTAAATAATAAGGAATGTTGCTAATATAGGCACAAGACCAGAAGTTTGTAGAGAAAGGAAGAAAAGGTTTATAACCATCCTCAGTACATGACCAGCGCTCAATTTTTATCAATTCCAAAAGGATGAAACGTAAAGTCCACCTTGGCAGTATTTGAACTTAGAATGTTACAGGAATTATGAAATGCAAACAGAGAAACGGAATGACAATAAATAAATGACAAATGTTAGCAAAAGAGGCGAAAATGATGACATGAAGGAAATGAAGGGGGTGGGGAAGAGGGATGGTGGGAGGAGAGGGATGGTGGGAGGAGAGCAAGAATATAAACCGATGTACTTTGCCTGGTGATTTGTGTGTAGGGTCTGTTTGTGTTGAATTTAACCATTAATGTATTGCCAATTTCATATGCCTTCCCCTATTTAACATCCATTTTCTCATGCCCAATTGGGCTGAGATGTGTGTGTGTGTGGAGGGGCTGTATGGTAAGAAGCTTTGCTTCCCAACCACATGGTTCCGGGTTCAGTCCCACCGTGTGGCACTTTGGCCAAGTGTCTTCTACTATAGCCTCGGGCCGACCAAAGCCTTGTGAGTGGATTTGGTAGACGGAAACTGAAAGAAGCTTCTCGTATAAATATATGCATATATGTGTGTGAGTATGTGTGTGTGTGTGTGTGTTCCCAAACACCACTTGACAACTGGTGTTGGTGTGTTTATGTCCCCATAACTTAGCAGTTCAGCTAAAGAGACCGATAGAATAAGTATCAGGTTTAAAATGATTTAAAAATTGGGGTGTGTATATACCCACACACACAATGGGCTTCTTTCAGTTTCCGTCTACCAAATCCATTCACAAGACTTTGGTTGATCCGACACTATAGTAGGAGACACTTGCCCAAGGAGCCACACAGTGGGACTGAATCCAGGGCCATGTAGTTGAGAAGCAAGCTTCTTACCACACAGCCACAATGTTTTCCAAAATGGTGTGTTGTGGTCTGAGGTAGATTTGGCTGCTATTTCTAGCAGGTTAAGTGACTACATATGGCTCGCTTTTCATATGATGTGAATTAGCAGGTGAAGATAGGCTAAAGAGTGGACCAGATCCTTAAATATTTAGGGTGGGGCTGGAATGTCTAGGACTGGAATATAAGGACAACCCCTCCGATGGTCTCCTAAGTGACACCCTAGGGCAAATATCTCCCAACCATCAGGCCACAGACCAGTACCAAGCTGTGGATCATTTGGTACTGGGCCACACAGAAATAAAAAATGTTTAAAACTTTATTTCTGTTTTAACTCTACAGCCGTATTTGGCCTAAATATTTCTAAAAGTTTCAAGAATTTCGAGAATATTCTGGCAACATAGATGGCAGTATAAATACAAGCTCAACAGTTCAGTTAACTTCTAGCTGTCCAAGCAGAGACAAGTTTGAGAAAAGTAAAGTTTGAAGGAGATATTAGCCATTTTTCATTAATTTTTAGGGGTAAACAAAGAGGAAATAACACTTGCTACCCAAGGACAAAAACCATATTACACAGTGTAATTACAAATAACTTTACAGTGTAATTATAGGTAATTTTAATGCAGATCCTACACCAATGCACCCATCAATCCAACTGCAATTAAGAATATTATTAAAGATCATCAACAATCTCTATAGTGAGTACTACAAGCCAAAGGTGAGCCTCCAGGTGGATGCTAATCCTGTCAGAAATAGCAGCCAGATTTTCTTCATATTGTTTCATTTGTTGTCTGTAAAATATAAACACTGGATAATTTAGTACTAGATCTACAAAAGATGGAAGAGACTGCTTAGTTATCTTGAGATTTAGCTGCTATTTTTAGCACATCAATCAGCCCCGTAGAGGTTGACTTGTCTAAAGATTTGGCTGATATTTCTAACAGCTCAATACACCAGGTAGAGACTCCTGCATTGCATCAACTTTGGCTGCTTTTTCTATAAGGTTGAGCAATAATGTAGAGCCTCCTTCAATACAATATTTGGTTATTATTTCTAGCAGGTCAATCAACCATGTAAAAACTCCCTCATTACCTCGAAATATGACTGCTCTTTTTATTATGCTGATCAATCATAGAAAGGATCCATCAGTTACAAAATTTGGCTGCTATTTCTACCAGGTCAAACATGTAGAAGCTCCCCCATCTTACCATGAGACACTGCTGCTGCTCTTTCTAGCAAGTTAATCGACCACACAGGCACTCTCTCACTGCCTCAAGATATGGCTATTACTTCTACTAAACAAAATGATCATGTAGCACATTTACCTGCTATTTCTACCTGCTCAATCAAACATGTAGAGGCTCTCATATTGACTTGAGATTTAGCTGTTATTTCTACCAGATCAGTCAGCTACACTCAAACTCACACATTCACTCAAGTATTGGCTGCTATTTCTAGTAGGTTGAGCAACCATGTAGAGGCTCCCAGTTTCACTCATTAGTGAGTTAATTGGATGTTCAATATGTCACCCATTTAGCTATTTTTTTAGACATTCTTTTATTTCAAAACGGATTTCATTTATGGAAGTTCTTTGCATTTTTCTCCTTTTTTTTTTTTTTTTTTAAAAAAAAACCCAAAAAAAACAGCAACAAGGAAGAATTTTTAACGGCACCAAACTGGTCGTATTTAAAAATGAATGAAGAAATGGCAAGAGAAAAAGACCCCTGAAAATTGTGTTTAATCACCCCTTTCTGGGCTGAAACAGAAAAAAAAAAAAAAAAAAAAAATTCTAAGTATTTAATCTGTGCGTCCCCTTTAAAAAAATGGGGCTCAAAATGAATCTGAACACACACGCACATGCACACACACACACACATATAAATGAAGGGCTGCTGAAAAGTTCCTGACATTAAGGGTATTGCGAAAGGCCTGGTCGGAGGCTCAACCTTCCAGGTTCTTTTACAGGGCTTAGAAAAACTGAAGGACCGCTGCAATAAGTGTGTGAATCTGAGAGGGGAACCTCCTCTATTTTCATTTACCCAAAACCAGGAACTTTTCATCACCCCTTGTATGTATATATATATATATATATATATATATATATACATACATACATACATACATATATATACATACATACATATACAAATATATATATAAATACATACACACACACACACACACAAATATATATATATACATACACACACACACATATATACATACATACATACACACACACAAGTATATATATATATATATATATATATACACATACATACATGCATACATACACACATATACACACAATTGACTAAAATTATGGAAGGGAAGAATTGCTTATCACTAAATTGGTACCTTCAATTTCTACCAACTCATACACCCATTTACGATTGCAGCGACACTCCGTGCCACATTTCTCGGAGCCGCATTTGCGGCATGGAAAATGACAACCAGGGCAGTCCTCATCCAAGCAGTCGCAGACGTCTTTGCTGTTATCAAGAAGTCGCCCTGCTTCGTCGTACATCTGGTTCTTTTTCACACTGAAAAGAAAGGGGGAAAATAAAAAGAGAAAAAAGTGAGACAAATAAAAACTAGAAACAGAAATTAAGTCCTCCTTCTCTAGCATATATTAACAGAGACAGAAAACCAGCTCCTCCTCTTTCATCATGGATTGACAGTCAAAAATTAGTTTCTCCTCTTTCTCTTTCTCTATTATACCATAAGAGAAGCAGAAATAAACACACTACCATTGAACTTATAGTGATTAATTAAAAGTGAAACGAAGATGAAATGATAACGAGAACAAATGCTTACTTCTCTCTATATATTCTGCGATTCATCTTGCGCATTTCTCTTGCACTCCGTTCTGGATCAAAATCTTCCATAAATTTACCAGGATTTGCAAAAGAGAGCATTTTTAGTTGTTTACTAACACTCTGCAAAAGAAAGAAAGAAAAGGAAAACATTGAGAAATAAATAGAGAGACACAAAGATGGATTTCGCAATGGTTCAGACGAAAAAAAACTATTTGCTACACCAACTCCTTGTACTAGAATGGCATAACTGGCTGAGTAGTCCAAAGTTGTATAGGAATGTCCAATGGAAAAGCATAGCTATATTTGAATTAGGATCCCGGTTCATTTCGGGTGTCCCCTATAGTATAAATAGAGCGTGGCCGTTGCCAGTACCGCCTGACTGGCCTTCGTAGGATTTTCGAGTGAGATCGTTGCCAGAGCCCCTGAACTGGCTCCTGTGCGGGTGGCACATAAAATACACCATTTTGAGCGTGGCTGTTGCCAGTACCGCCTGACTGGCCTTTGTGCGGGTGACACGTAAAAGCACCCACTACACATTCTGAGTGGTTGGCGTTAGGAAGGGTATCCAGCTGTAGAAACTCTGCCAAATCAGATTGGAGCCTGGTGTTGCCATCTGGTTTCACCAGTCCTCAGTCAAATCGTCCAACCCATGCTAGCATGGAAAGCAGACGTTAAACGATGATGATGATGAACTAAGTGTAGTGTATATTTAAAAAAGATTTTTTTTTTGTACATGAGAATGAAGTTAAACTAGAGGATATAGTGTATAAAGGACTGCTGGAATGTAACGTAAACAAGTATTAAAGGTGTAGCAATACTTAAAGAGAGAGAGAGAGAAAAAGCTACATGAGATGGAGTTGTGTTTGTGTAAGAATTAATATTCGTTTGTATGTATTAAGTGTAAGGTAAAAACAAGTAAAAAAAAAAACAGAAAAAAGAAGCCTAGTACTTATTCTAACAGTCTCTTTTTTCAAACCCCTAGTCACAGGAATGTAAACAAACCAGCATCGGTCATCAAGTGATAGTGGGGGAGCAAACACAGACACAAATACACACACATAAACGACGGGTTTCTTTCAGTTTCCATCTACCAAATCCACTCACAAGGCTTTGATCGGCCGAAGATATAGCAGGAGACACTTGCCCAAGGTGCCACGCAGTGGGACTGAACTCGGAACCATTTGGTTGGGAAGCAAGCTTCTTACCACACACCCACACCTGTGCTTATAGGGGACGTTAACAATTCAATTAGAAATAATTATGCAATGAAGCCAAAAAAAAAAAGATTTTGACTAACATTATTACAACCACTTCAACTAGTATGGGAGACAACTCCATACATGCTTTACCCTTATGACATCATCAGCACTTGCACAACATTTACTACATTGCCTCTCCACTTATTGTCTCACCTCTATTATTGCATAAATCAATGTTCCACTCAATTTCCTGTCCTCCCCCCTCTCTCGCTTTCTCTCTTCTTACAACTATTCTACCAATCACTCACTTGAACCACTCCGCTTCTCGAAGAACAACGAGAAGCTTGTTCAACAAGGTCGTTTGACCTGCTAGAAGTAGCAATCAAATTTCTCTCAAATCACACCATATCACCTTAACAGAAAGGAAGGTTGTAGATAGAATGAAGACCTATGTCTGGAAAAAACACATAGTGATAATAATAAAAGATAGAAGTTTATGACAGAGTGTCTTTTATATTAAACTGTAATCGATCGGGGCTGATAGTCTAAACAAATAACAAAATCATAAAACGACACATGAACACATCATAAACAAGGGAGATAATTTGGAATTTTCCTAAATATACATACAGGAATATGTTTGTATGAGTGTGTGTATATATATATATATATATATATATATATATATATATAAGAGAGAGAGACTTGTATTTACAGTAGGAATAAAAGAGTACTCATTACCATAACGATTATTAAATATGAGCAGGTAGATAGGATTTTAAAATAATTTTAGTATCAAAATTAGAGAAATATATAAAGTAATTAAATTAGCAACTAGACGCTCTAATTACTTTTATTTTATTTATTTTCATCTTCAACAATTATATTGTTTAGTTGCATTCGCATACTTATTTTGCATTCATTTCCGTTTTTAGTGACTTAAACACATCGTGTTTAAAAAAAAAAAAAAAAAAAAGTGAAAATGGAATTAAGGGGAAAAATGACAAGATTTAAATTTTTTAAAAAGGGTGTCTAAACGGAAAAAAATTAATTCGAAGAAATATAGCATCCACTAAAGTTCAAATCGCTTTTTAACTTTTACTATTATCAGTCATTGGACTGCGGCCCCAGTATTTATTCTGCCAAGCCTGTTACTTATTCTATCGGTGGTTTTTGCTGAATCGCTGGGTTACAGAGAAAAAAACAAACGAGCACCGGTTGTCAAGCGGTAGTAAGGGTCAAAGGTATACACACACATATATGTAATGTGTGTGTATTAGCTTCCTACAGTTTCTGTCTACCAAATCCACTCACAAGGTTTTGGTAGGCCCCGAAGCAAGAGTAGTAGTGTTTTAACGTGCCGCGTAGTGTAACTGAACCCGAAACCATGTGGTTTGGTAACACGTTTCTTACCACACGACCATGCCTGATAAATAATGTGATAATGCCTCAAGAAGTTACTTCCAAATCGTGTTTCTCGTTTTATTGTAAGTCATTATTCATTAATTAACCTTAAAATAATAATAATAAATATTTTATTTATTTGTTGTCATAAGGACGCTGGGTAAAAGAGACATTACAGGAAAATGAATTAACTTTTATTCGTTCCTATCGTAATATCTAAGTTTCAAAGACTCGGATTTCTAATACCATTTTTTACTCACGCACCACTACCATCACCAATTTTTTTAATTTTATTTTATTTCATAAATTCTTCATGGAGCTATTTTAAATGACAGCATTTATAGTTAAAGTAAGAAGACTGTTGGAAACTGTGAGAGAAAGAAAAAGAGAAGGACGAATATAGATAGATAGAGATAGATAGGTAGATAGATAGATAGATAGGTATATAGATAGATAGGTATATAGATAGATAGATAGATAGATAGATAGGTATATAGATAGATAGGTAGGTAGGTATATAGATAGACAGATAGGTAGGTATATAGGTATATAGATAGATAGATAGGTATATAGATAGATAGATAGATAGGTATATAGATAGATAGATAGATAGGTATATAGATAGATAGATAGATAGATAGGTATATAGATAGATAGGTAGGTAGGTATATAGATAGACAGATAGGTAGGTATATAGCTAAATAGATAGATAGGTATATAGATAGATAGATAGGTATATAGATAGATAGATAGATAGATAGATAGGTATATAGATAGATAGATAGATAGATAGGTATATAGATAGATAGATAGGTATATAGATAGATAGATAGATAGGTAGGTATATAGATAGATAGATAAATAGGTAGGTATATAGATAGATAAGTAGGTATATAGATAGGTAGATATGCTGTAATTTAAGATTATATTCATTAACACGATGAATAAATAAACATACCGCATCTGAGAAATTCCTTCCTAGGAACCTGGTGAACCAGTTAGCGGTGCCGGCGAAATCCAAAATCTTTTTCTCCTTCGCTATTTCTCTCGCTCTCTCTGTGATCATATCCCGTGTTAATTCATCTAGTTTATCGTTAGTATAGAAACTGTTGATCCAGCTGGCAAGTTCCCGGTCCATTTCCCGCACTCTGGTCAGTTGACGGGTTCCACGTCTCTTGGAAATGGTCTCGCCCTTGCCAAGGGTTTTACCGTTAGTCTTGGTAGTGGTCGTGGTGGTTTTGGTCGTCCTCGTGTGGGTGGTAGAATTAGAAACATCGTCCGCGGAATTATCCCGTGTGGTTTTAACAGCAGAACTTTGATTGCTCACGTCGTTAAAGTCGGGGTTAACAGAAGTGAAAGACATGGGCGAAGACACCGAAAGTTCCAATTCCAATTCGGGTTCGGTTTCCAAATCGGGCGGTTCTTCGGCATCGACATAGTTCGATTTATCCGTCGTCGAATCCACATCTTTGTTGTTACTCGTTTGGTCTTCGTGTTCGGGTGTTTTGGATGACAGAGAATTGTTCATGGCACCGGTGTTCTTCAGTACCGTCGTCATATCTTTGGACATCGTCGGTGCTTTGATGCTCAAACCTTTATTATTATTATTATTATTATTATTATTATTACAACTACTGATGTTATTTTTTATTAGTGTTGCTGCTACTGATGACAACACAGCATTTACTGTCTTTAATTGATATAAATCCTTTGTTCCACCGTCCTCCTTTCAAAGCGGCACAACTGCTGTCGCCGCCGACAGACGGCGCTCACTGTCATCCCATTCATTCATCCGTTTTTTTAAATTTTCAAATATCATTTTAATTCATTCCTCTTACTATATATATTTCTGTATGTATATACGTATATGAGAGACAGGCAGGAGTTCCCTCGGCATCAAGAAATTAAAACAAGCTTTATTAATTATATATTCTGTTTTTTAAAGTAGGGAAAACAAAGTTTCTTTTAACTGGTATGTTTACTACAAATGAGATTATTAGAGACGTATGGGAAATGAAGCTGTTTCAAATGAACTGACAAAAAGTTTCTCACAACTCAAAACCTCATAAATCTCTCTTAGATCTTTATCTCACTCTCTCTCTCCCTCACTCTATCTGTCTCTTTCTCTCTCCCTCTTTGTCTGCCTGTCTGTCTCTTTTTCTCACTATCACTTTCTCTTTCCCCCTCTGTCTGTCAGTCTCTCTCTCCTTCTTGCTCTCCCTCTATGTAGCTATCTTTCTCTCTCCCTCTCTGTCGGTCTGTTTCTCTGTCTCTCACTCTCACTCTCTCTCTCCACCTCTGTCTGTCTGTCTTTCTCCCTATCTATCTATCTATCTATTTCTTTATCACTCTCTCACTCTCTTTCTCTCCCTATCTCCCCCACCCCACCCCCAGGTATAGCTGTGCACTTAATAAACTCACTTTATAACCATTTAGTGTCAGGTTCTGTTCCACTGCATAACACTTTGGGGCACATATGTCTTCTTCTATAGCTCCAGGCTGATCAAAGACTTGAGAGTGAATTCGGTAGATGGAAACTGTGTGGAATCTCATCATGTATACACATATACACATCATCATCATCATCATGTTAACGTCCATGTTCCATACTGGCTCAGGTTGGATGGTTTGATAAGGATCTGATGAGTCAGAGGACTGCCTCATACTCTAGTGTCTGCTTCGGCATAGTTCCTACTGTTGAGATCACCCTATGGCCCACAAGTCCACAATTCTAGGGAGGAAGGATGCTTCATCTGTATGGTTGGCGATATGCTGTGCTTGAGAGGACCCGTCCAACCAAGTGAAATCATAGTTGTGGCTGATGCTGGTGTCACATCAAAATCACCTTTTGAGTGTTGGGCCTCACGGAAGCAAAGTCACACATGAAAAGCTCCTTTCAAGTGTAGGGACTCACCGGAGCAATGATGAATGATCGAGACCTTTGGCATTATATCGTGCTTGAGAAGAAGACCCATCAAGCCAAGTAAAATCACAGTCATGGCAGATACTGGTGTCACACAAATGGCACCCGTGCCGGTAGCACATATAAGCACCTATTACGCTCTTTGAGTGGTTGGCATTAGGAAGGGCATTCAGCAGTAGAGATTAGGTCACAACACACAATTGTATTTGGAACAGCTTAAAACAAAAAAAAATAAAACAAGAATTGTAAACAGTTTAAGTATTTTATTGAGTTTGAACAATACAAAATTAATCTTTAGAAAATCAACTTTTAACAACAAATGTGCATGTGTGTATATATATTTTATTAGAGGTTGGGTTAACCTCATGACGGGATGGTTTCATCCAAGGAAATATTGGTTCAATTATAGGTGTATATAAAAATATATATATATTGTATATATATATGTATGTATGGTAGAGTGTGCTTCTTCTTGTGGATTTATGTTTACTACAAACGATATATATATATATATATATATATATATATATATATATATATATATATATATATATATGTATGTATATATATATATTTCCTGTCTTGTTTTTTGTCCGCCACTACATTCCTCCATGGCTAGATTTAATTTGCGTATACAAATTTAATCTGCGATCCATGGGACGAGCCGTTTTAACGATGCGTCCTGCCCGAAGCTCGTCGAAACACCGGTGTTAAAACGTGGGTAGCTGATGAAGTAGAATGTTCTCTATGTGGCTCGTGTGTTCTCGTCTACGTTTGTTTGCAATGTCCTGTACCCAGATATGCACCTATACATACAGGTGGATGTCGGTATGCACATACCTGTATGTATATATGCATATACTCATTTACTTTTGTTTTTATATATATATATATATATATATATATATATATGTATATATATTTATATTTGCATACATCTATATATTTACACGTAACTGTATATATATGTATATATATTTTTATGTTTTATATATATATATATATATATATATATATATATATATATATATATATATATATACACACATATATCCTTCCTGTCTTTTTTCATCTTCCGTCTATAGTTGGTTTTAGCTGGACACACTTAATTTGGGGCATTTTTCGTATGATTTGACAACATTGTAGAAACTTCTCCAAACACTTGAGTCTTTGAAACAAACGGTGCCGCCAGCTCGTTCCTCTTGATGTTCCTGCAAAATTACGTAATTGAATAATTATATTTATAGATATAATTAGCAGCATGTCTCCATCTCTCTCTCCTCCCCTACCCCCACCCCCATCCTCATGACATGCACATCGAAAGCAATTAGTTCACTCAGTACATCCTGTACATTTGAATTTCATAGGAAAACTAGGCAAAAAGTGTGCTTCCCAACCACCTGGTTCCAGGTTCAGTCCCACTGCACGGCACCTTAGTTAAGTGTCTTCTACTATATAGCCTCAGGCCGACTAAAGCCTTGTGAATGGATTTAGTGGACGGAAACTAAAAGAAGCCTGTCGTATATATATATATATATATAATAATAATAATAATATTAGGGATAAAAATCCAAATTTACAGGTAAATTCAATTTATTAAAAATTAAAATTAAATTAAGTTTCACAGTATAAAATATAAATATATGACAGTGGATTTTCATTGATGAGTTCATGAACCTTGGTTCTTTTCCCTAAAACTATATATTTATTTATATATATATATATATATATATATATATATATATATATATGTAAATATCTATGTTTGTGTGTGTCTGTGTTTGTCCCCACCCCCATCACTTGACAACTGATATTGGTGTGTTTATATCCCCGTAACTTAGTGGCTTGGCAAAAGAAACCGATAGGATAAGCGCTAGGCTTACAAAGAATAAATCCTGGGGTTGATTTCTTTGACTAAAAAGCCTTTTAAGGCGGTGCTCCAGCATGGCCGCTATCAAATGACTGAAACAAGTAAAAGAATAAAAGAATAAAGATATAACAGAATTTTTTTAAACATCAAATGGCTATTAGGTGTCCACTCAAATAAAAGGAGAACCAAAGGGATCCATAGGCAAAAAATAGTTAAGACCCGCTGAAGTAAACTGATATTATCAAAATATGACCCACTGAAATAATTACCGTATCTTAACGTGTATAAGGAATCCTCTAATATTTGGGGCTTAGAATTTGGAAAAAAGGTTTTGTAAGGGATTATAATACTATCCATGTATAAGAAACTCCCATGTTTTTTAACCTAATTTTTGACAAAAAAAAGGATTCCTTAAGCACATTAAAATACGGTAATTCCAGTTGATTATTAATTGTCATTACCTGTCTGTTGATGTCTCCAATACAAACGATGTATTTAGAAGCCCCTTTTACAGTGATGGCCCATTTTGAATGGTCCCGTGTTTGTGCAAACGATGATGTGTGGATCCCAATAGATCGGACATTAAACACCTAAAAATACAAAATAAATTGAAGTGTGATGTTTTAGCGATTAAACTACAAAGCATTTATGTTTGATACTTCAAAGAAAGTAAGCGTGAACATGTGTGAATATATAAATGTGGATATAAAAAGGGTAAAGGCCTAGAAAGTTCCCCTCTGAGGTACAAGTCTGGGCAAGGTTGTTTATGGAAGACCAGCAGTTGCCCATACATAACAGCCTCCCCTCTTCACACTAACAATGTTATCCAAAGGAAAGGCAAAGGCTGATACAGCTTGGCACCAATGATGTCATAACTCCTGTCTACAGCTTTGAATCAATAAGAAAAATGAATCAATAAGCTTTCCTACCTGATATTTTCCATGACAGAATGAAGATAGTTTGCCCCGTCCATTTTGCCATGACTCAACCAGCAAACTACTACCGAGTGCTGGCGCCAACCAAGATGAGTAAAGGTCTGTAAAGAAGATGGAAACATTGAAAAAACAAAATGGAATATTGACAACAATCACAGAGTCAACATCATCATTAGTATCATCAATGCCAAGACCCATCGAGCCAAGCAAAATCATAGTTGTGGCAAATACTGGTGCCATGCAAATTGGCACCGATGCAGTGCCACGTGAGAGCACCCAACACACTCTGTAAAATGGTTGGCATTAGAAACCAAGCAATTAGGAAGCCTGTGCCTACACCAATTCCTGTGCCTACACCAATACCTGCGCCTATTGTAAATAAATGCATAAATAAATAAATATATAGATACAAAAAAAAATAAATATATAAGTGTGTCTTTTACTTACCTAAATCAAACTTTGAAAATTTAGCGAAACTGACGAACTTTTTGCCAGCTTTAGAAGTCAGAACTTGAGTATGATTCCAAGGTGGATAAGAGACTTTGGAACGGTGCAAGACCACTGCAGCCATATCAGGGTTATCCATTACCATTGTTTGTGGGAAGCTTTTGTCGTATATCTGGGGATAGTTATACTTCAGCTGTTTTCCTAGAAATATGAAAGAAAATTTTTTCTTTAATTATAGACAGACAGACACATGTATGATGTTTGTGTGTGTACTATATATATGTATATATACTGTTCTCTTCCCCTATCATTTTCTCTCTCATCCTTTCTCTAATTCCTGTTTTTTTCTCCCCTTCACCATTTTCTATCTGTCTCTCTCGCTTTCCCACTTTCTCCTTTACTCTCTCTCTCGTTGCTCACACGTGACCATCGTCCATCTTTCTTTTCCTCATGTGATAATATTTTTTTCCTTCAGGACAATTGTAAAGACTGCACGTATCCTGTCTATCTCTCTCTTCTATCTTTTCTCTTGTCAAAGAAAATATTTTTCCAGCATTCGCTATTTTAACTTCGTCTGGTCTAACGACCTTCCATGTTTGCTTTCATTCGGCTTTCTTGTATGTCCCCACTGTCCTGTTTTTGGTATCAACTTTGACCCTCCATGAATCCCAAATAATAAGGCACTAAAAGAGAATAACTCTTCCCAGGGACAACAAAATAAACAAAAATTTGTATATTTACCAATTTTATTCATTTCTTTATAAGGGTATGTTACACATAGGAAAGTCTGACCAAAGTAGTGACCATTATCTGGCCATTGATAGCCAGAGTGTCTATAATCTGGGAATTTTGGTGTACTGTGAATTAACCAGAATCCAGACTGCTTGTCAAATGCTATCACACCTTGAAATAAGAGTAAAAAAAATAAAATTAATTATTATGGATGTATGTTTGTGTGTGTATATATTTATATACATACATACATACATATCGTTTAAATTTGTTTATTGTAATATTTTGAATATGCAAATAAAGCTCCTATTCCATTATGCTAGTGACCTAGGTATATATATGCATGTATTTGAAATTTACAGAAAAACAAAAGATGAAGACAGGTGTATAAAGAACTAGCAGGTGTATTAGCTTGACACTCAAATGTATGTGTACATATATATGTATATATATATATATATATATACATATATAAATACATATATATACACACACACATACACACACACATATATATATATATATATATATATATATATATATACATGTATATACAAATGTAAACGCACCCACTACACTCTCTGAGTGGTTGGCGTTAGGAAGGGCATCCAGCTGTAGAAACTCTGCCAAATCAGATTGGAGCCTGGTGTAGCCATCTGGTTTCACCAGTCCTCAGTCAAATCTTCCAACCCATGCTAGCATGGAAAGCGGATGTTAAACGACGACGATGATGATGATGATGATGATGATGATGATATACATATACAGTAAAATACCCATACTTGCTGCTATTTTCACGCCTGCATTGCATTTTGAAATACTATTTTCTTGTCTGTATGATACCCAAGGTATTACAAAGAGTAATTAAACATGAACTCACAAGCTCTAACAACAACAACAACCGCGCTTACAACACTTGCAATAAGCTACATAAAGGATAACATCTACCTTTCGTATGTCCGTATGATTCAGTGGCCGAATGTGTGTCCGGTTTCTCATCATTGTACATCACATACATGAAACTCTGCAATAGAAAGTGAAAATGGAAACAACAGATAAATACCTGAAACCACAAATCAGTGCCTCTGTATATCTCGGTATATCTCGTCAAAACCATCGATTGGCATCTGAAGAATTCCTTATCAAAGTAGGGAGGTATATATATATTTTTATAATATTATCTCATGAACATATACCCAGGTGTAGTTGTGTGGTTAAGAAGTTTTTTTCCCAATCATGTGGTCTAGGGTTCAATCCCCCAGCACAACACTTTAGGCAATTGTCTTCTACTCTAGCCCTGAGCTGACCAAGTCCATTCAAATGGACTTGGTGGATGAAAACTACGTGGACGCCTGCTGTGTGTATGTATATATATCATCATCATCTCTTAACATCCATTTTATATATATATATATATATATATATATATATATATACAAATTAGATTGGAGCCTGGTGTTGCCATCCGGTTTCACCAGTCCTCAATCAAATCGTCAACCCATGCTAGCATGGAAAGCGGACGTTAAACGATGATGATGATGATGATGATATATATGTATATATGTAGGCGCAGGAGTGGCTGTGTGGCAAGTAGCTTGCCACACAAAGGTCAACAGGGTCAGAACTGACCAGGGTTAACAACAACAACCACAACAACAACCTCATACATTCTATGCAAAAACTTATGACATACACCAAAACCATAAATATAACTCACCCCTTTCGTTGAATTTTCATATATTGGTCGTAACGTGTAATAAATTGGTTGTTTTTTGGAATCGATGTTGTGTGGTGAATATTTCCAAGACTTCGCATTGGCATCCATGTAATAGAACTCAGTTCCAACGACAGATGTGTGATGAGGAAGTTTGTATGCAATAAACCTGAAAAAATTTCATACATGTCTGTATAATGGGTTTTTATTTGCAAACATAGCAAACCCACTTGCTAACTGTAAACTATAAAATAACTTTTTGCAACTTATTAAACCTCAATATTCTTTTATTCTTTTACTTGTTTCAGTCATTTGACTGCGGCCATGCTGGAGCACCGCCTTTAATCGAGCAAATCGATCCCAGGATTTATATCTTTGTAAGCCTAGTACTTATTCTGTCAGTCTCTCTTGCCGAACCACTAAGTGACAGGGACATAAACACACCAGCATCTGTTGTCAAGCGATGTTGGGGAGACAAACACAGATACATAAACATGTATATATATATATATATATATATATATATATATATATATATATATATATATATATATATATCCCCTCTCTCACTCTGTGGGAGAGAGGCACAAGCACATACACAGACATATACACACACGGCAGTAACTTCCGCCTACCAAATTCAATCACAAGGCTTCGGTCAACCCGGGGCTATAGCAGAAGACACTTGCCCAAGGTGCCACGTGGTGGGACTGAACCCGAAACCATGTAGCTGGGAAGCAAGCTTCCTAACCACTCAGCCATATATATATATATATATATATATATATATATATATATATATATATATATATATATACGATGGGCTTCTTTCAATTGTCCAGAATCTCACTGGCAAGGAACCAATGTGAAATGGGTTGAAACGACTGTTGTGATTAATCAAGAATCTTGTGAATTTCATTTTCCCTTTCTTTCATTTGTTATATATTCAACAGACATGAAGGAATTCCTGCAGTAAATCTGTTGATGACATCAGGTAGCCAAAGACAGTGAATGTGCTTTGAAGATGTACTCTGTAAAAATGTAATTAGTGTGTAATCTGCAATAAATTCATCACTAACAGAATAAGATTTCTTGGTTGCAGTAATACAAATAAATGAGAAATAAACTTTTCTTTTCTAATCATTTTTTTTCTTCCTTCTCATGTTTTATATCTAGATTTTTTAAAGTACATCTGTTGTTTTATTTTTTATTTTTATTTTATGCTGCTCACTGGCTATCAATAGATAACAAGGATAAGCACACTATGTGTGTGTGTGTGTGTGTGTGTGATACAAGGAAGATGAAATAATAAGAAAACAGAAGTTTATTCCTTGGTCTTGTGTACTACTATGACCAAGAAGTCTTATTCTATTAACGAAGTATTTGTTAACGATTACATACACCCTTGTACTGAAGAGGGTTGCTGCTGGAGTGCCATATGTGTGGAAGCAGGATTTGACTCCTTGCTATCCATCTGGAAAGAATAAGTGGTTCCTGGAGAATTTCAACAATTTCACTGGTCCTAATTTCTGGCCTCTTAACTCTCCCCTTTGTAATCTTATGGATTACTATATGTGGGATACGGTTGAGAAAGCCTTATATACATTTCATCCAAAAACTCTCCAAAATTGTATGTTTGAAAGAAAGCTCAATACATTACATTTTGTATTCTAAATATAACTCAAAGAGGAGAAAAAAGGAAAAAAAGGGAAAAGAAAGAAGGGAAGAGAGAAATAAAGCAAAAAAAACTTTCAGAGATGACCACACTGCACCTTTTTTTTTTTTTTTTTTTAAGAGGTCACCATCCTTAAACTCATTCTAATACAATAGTAAATGACTAAATAATTAAATGAATGATGAATAGGAAGTGGGGAATCACAAGCAAACTTCTCAACCACACAGTCATTCTTGCACCTAATGTGTGTGTGTGTGTTTAAATTTGTTGTTATATCAAGTATTGTGTTCCACTATGTCTCAAAGTTCATCAAGCAGAGATGAACTATATCGTAATTTAGCCACACTTTTTTATTAAAGCCGAAAAAAAAAAGTCTTCACAAACTGTTCCACTTTGTTACCATTTACCGTTCGTCGGACAGATGTGATCATATCAAAATAAAAATCGTAATGGTACATGTAATGTAATTATCACTTCTTCTCGATAGTACGTGTGTCCTGTACCTTTTAACCGGTAAATAAGCATAACGTGACCACAACTCAATCTCATCAACCATTCATCCGAAGCATATATATATATATATATATATTTTATATTTTACTTACCAGTCGACCGGTTTGTTATTGAGATCCATGCACCCAACCGAAGAAACGGTGCAAGTTACTTCACAGACTTGCAGGCAAATGAAGAATAAAGCCAAATGACGCAAGGTACTTTCTATCTTCAGTGACAACATCATGTCTTAAAAGTTAAGAACCGACTAAGTTTGCTTTTAACTTGTGGTTCTCGTTTTATATTAAAATCGGACAATAATTTTTACCCGATGTTTTGTTATCGTTCGTTGGTAGATAATTTAGGTTTTTCGTCTATCTCGGTCTGTCTGTTAATCTTACTGTAGTACAATGCCTATCTTAGATTATGGGCGTAATGTACCATTTGTTTACACCAGATTGCTGTCGATTTCGAGATAATTTTATTATTATTAAGCAATTATTGTTCATATTCCGTCACATCCGTGCCATTCCATGTGACTTCTGTTTTCTCTATTTTTTTTTTCTTTTATCTGTCTCTGTCACCCGTTCTTTCTTTCGTTCACTTCCCCGTCTGCTTTCTGGTATATGGAAACTATTGATAACGAAGATTGTCAATTGGTCATTGTGTCGGTGCGTTCAAACACACACACACACACGCATACATGTATGTGTTTATATCCGTGTGTGTGAGACTGTGTTTTCTTAGTTTCTATAATTGTGTGTCATCGTATATATGTATATATATATATGTGCGTGTGTGTCTGTATTTGTCCCCCATATGAAGATTAGGTGTTTATTTTACAATATAAGGCTGAAGGATTCAATGTTTCTATATTCAAATTCAGCTTGGATTTATTTGTTTTTGAGGGGAGTTAACAACATAAAAACTAAACCGAACCAAAGAAAGAGAACATCTACGTCAATCGCAGCCTTTGGGACTTTCTGAATGGCACACCTAACATCACAGATTTGGCTGCTTTTTCTAGCAGATCGAGCAACCTACCACATGGTTGTGGTGATCCCAAGGGAGTTAATTCAATTTGAAATAATATATCATTAAAATTTGACGCGCTTGTCTCCCTTACTTGTAAGTGTGCGTGTTGTGTGTGTGTGTGTGTGTGCGACAAGAATTAATAGATAATGATTTATTCTCATTAACATAGGATGTAACATTGAATATTAATAACTTTTTGCTTTATACTACATCAACTATGTAAATAGCTGTCAAGTTTCCGTGCAGCAGGCGTCACTGAATACTTTTCTTTGTATTCGTATGTGTGTGCGCTCGTCAGTGTGTCTGTGCGCGCATGTATGTTCGTATGTCAGTCGGGTCCTTGCGTGCGTATGTGTTTTATGTAGACGATGAGGTGGAGGGGTTCTCCGCTCTCTGGGATTAGTGAAAGAAGGGACGTGGTGACTTTAGCGACCTCAGTGAAACGGCCCCAGCTGGGAATTTGGAAATGGTTCACGGGTTTTTATTTATTAAAAAAAAAAGAAAGGGGTTCTGAGATGGGTTTTTAATGTATGTATGTGTGTGTGTCACTATGATCGTGTATGAGTTCGAATGTGTTTGTCGTTAGAGTGTGTATCCGCATGCACTTGAACGTAGGTGTGTGAGTGTTTTTTGTGTTCGTATATGTATCTGTATATGCTTGTGAATACGCGTGAGTGCGTGCGTGTGTGTGTGTGTGTGTGTGTTGTCTTTGTAGAGTGTGTTCGTATGTGTTTGTATCCGTGTGTGATTCTGTTGTGTGTTTGTGTAGACCTAAGCGTATGTGTGCTACCATTGTGCCGCGCGTGTTCATGCACGTGTGTGTGTGTGTGTGTGTTTATGTGTATGTGTGTGTGTTTATGTGTATGTGTTGGTGCGTGTCTGTGCGTATGTGTGTGTGTTTGTCGTATACACAATGTGTGCGTGCGTAAGTCATTATCGTTGATTATACATAATTACGATCAAAGCATTCTTGCCATGACCATCCCGGCCTTTATTTATACATCGTGTATGTACCCTATTAAAGTCGGCTGAGATTAATTGATGAAAATTTGACTGCTATATCTAGCAAGACCATTACAGGCTTCTCTGTGTGTGTGTGTGTGGTGTGATACTTAAAGCAGGCATACGAGAAGACCTGCTAGAAATAGCAACTGAATCTCCAGCCCATCTCACATTAAAAAAAGAGGAAAAAAAATGAAAAAGTAAACAGGACGCATTCTAATTACCGGATGACCGTACAATTAAATAATATTACAAATCATTAATTGAAACGAAAAAGTTGATTATGTACCCATTTCACCGAAGTCAAAGAGATTAAATATAAAATGTTCGAATCTTGTTAAATTTCTTTTAACCACTCGAAATATTTCAAATTTTCACCACATTATTTTATTTTTAAAAAATGTAGCTTTGATGTAGTTTTGCTTGCTGACGACGAAAATTTTATTCATTTTTTACCCTAGCAATTAATAATAAAGAAGTTACAAGCATTTACAAAAGACCCAGATATTTCGTTTCAATTAACGAATGCCAGAATGCCATTTCCAGTGTTAACTTTATACTTCCCCCTTTCGGGAACGTCTCAGCTATCGATTGAACTTTATTCTCTTCGGTTATATAATCCCATTCGCATCTAGGAAGACTTATCATACAGTAATGTCTGGATATAGGTGTTAATTTATTTCCGCAGATCGCTAACAAAGCGAAAACTCACAAGGCAGAACAATAATTTGCCATAGTAGCAATGTTATAAATCGTAATTCGTTCCCCCACCAAATGTTTTACATGTAAAATTTATAATACTCGTAAATAAATGGTAATAAAACAACAGCAGAATATAAAGAATATTTTATGTTGTAAAGGTGCCCACTACAATGTAAAGTATGCCCTGGTACTTTGCCATCGTCTCTTTCCCACTCGCTCTTGAACTCTCATACTCTCACTCTCTTCCACTCTCCCCCCTCTCTCTCTCACTATCTATTTATCTATCTATCTCTTGCTCTCTCCCTCTGACTGGGTAACCATGTATCAAACCGTCCAGTGCATGCCAGCTTGGAAAACAGCTGTTAAACGACGACGATGATGATGACGATGATGATGATGATGATGTACGACAGGCTTCTTTCAGTTTCCATTTACCATGTCAACTAACACGGCTTTGTTCGGCCCGAGGCTATAGAAGTAGACACTTGCCAAGGTGCCTGATAAATAAATATATTTAGGAGGTTGTTTGTTGTGGTCAGTCAGAAAGTGACCATTAGTTTTGCGCCTATAAAGCGCTTCACTGTATAGGCGACTCTGATCAGCCATAACAAACAACTTTCTAACTATTACTACTCTAATACAACTCTATATAGGCACAGGAGTGGCTGTGTGGTAAGAAGCTTGCTTCCCAACCACATGGTTATGGGTTCAGTCCCACTGCGTGGCACCGTGGGAAAGTGTCTTCTGCTATAGCCTAGGGCCGACCAAAGCCTTGTGGGTGGATTTGGTGGACGGAAACTGAAAGAAGCCTGTCGTGTGTGTGTATTTGTGTGTCTGTGTTTGTCCCCCCACCATCGCTTGACAACCAATCTTAATGTGTTTATGTCCCCGTAACTTAGTAGTTCGGCAAAATAGACCAATAGAATAAGTACTAGGCTTACAAAGAATAAGTCCTGGGGTCGATCTGTTCGACTAAAGGCAGTGCTCCAGCATGGCCGCAGTCAAGTGACTGAAACAGGTAAAAGAATAAAAGAATATATAAAATTTTGTGTCTGTCTCTCTGTCTGTCTGTCCCCTATGCATTCTCAAACAACTCCAAATTAAATCAAATTTTATGAGGTAATAGTATTAGACCCTGCAAGTGTCACCATGTAATTTTTATTTTCATTTGGACTAAAACAATATAACATTTTATCTCAAATAATGTTTCTATAGTCAACTATAGTAAAGGACATTTTATATCACGACGACGACGTCACATTTTGTATATGAGTGTGTGTGTGTGTGTGTGTGTGTGTGTGTGTGTGTTTTCACATTCATTACGCGAAGGGGTTGATACAGCTTGGCACCAGTGACATCACAATTCATTTCTACAGCTGAGAGAGTTGGAGCAGTGTTAAATAAAGTGTCTTGCTTAAGACCACAACAGACAGCCCAGTCCGGGAATTGAACTCAATACTTCATGATTGTGAATATATATATTTACATATATAAGCCCATCACATATGCATTTACGTGTGTGCATGTCTTTGTGTGTGTGTGAATCTGTCACCTACCACTGCTTGACAACCGGTGTTGGTATGTTTACATCCCATAAGAAATCGATAGAATAAGTAGCTGGCTTAAAAAAAGAAAAAAAACCCCACAATACTGGGGTCAATTCATTCGACTAAAAATTTTTCAAGGCGATGCCCCAGTATGGCCACAGTCTAATAACTGAAACGAGTAAAAGATCCTAATCTTAGTTTTTTTTGTTTGTTTGTTTGTTTTTATGTGACAATCCTTTCGTGCTATTTTCTTTGATTGAATCCGATATTCGCTATGTTGCATCCTTTCATAGGTGGCTCGACAGTCCTAGACTTATTTACAAAGCCTATGTAAAGATAAAATTACTTTGGACATATCTGGATTATGCAACATGCCAGACAGCTTCCTTATGACGAAAATGCTTTCATGAGAACTGAACATAAGCATTTAGAGTCCATAGAACGGACTACCTGCTATAGTATTATGATGAGCAATCTAGTTTGTTGCTTTTGACAAAGAGATTTTATTTATATGTTAATGACAATACACGTGTGTGCTCTGTCTAGAATAAAATTCAGAGAATCGATAAAGTTGGTTGAAGGCACAATTCAGACATCATTTATTCATTAGGTGGAAATAGACGTACTGGAAATAGAAGAATTACAGGTTGAAACAAACGATGTATTTTTTTTTTGTGTGTACACTTTGTTAATCAAATCAAATTGAATGCATGCAATCATTGCTCAGTAAGTGAGAGACCTGTAAAACAATCAAAGAAACAAAAAGACTCACTGTTGATAATGAAATTTTTGCAATGAGGTTGTTATTGTTGTTGTTCTTGCTGTTTTGTGACGAATTTTCATAAAAGTTGTACATGACAGCATCCATTGTGAAGCTGTGACTTCTATAAATAAACATTGACTGAAAAACAAGGTGGCGCGGATATTGTAATGATTGTGAAAATTAAGTTCAAAATTGCCCTAAATGCTGTTGTTGCACTTGATTAGATTATTCTTGATTAATTGTTATGATGCTTAAGCTGTGTGTTGTCCCATATGAAAACCAACTACAATTGATTAATCAATATTTTTCTGGAAAAGCTGACGAGCTGGCAGAAAGGTTAACACGCCGGGCGAAATGCTTAGCAATATTTCGTCTGTCTTTACGTTCTGAGTTCAGATTCCGCTGAGGTCGACTTTGCCTTTCATCCTTTCAGGGTCAATAAATTAAGTACCAGTGAAAGACTGGGGTTGACATAATCGACTTACCTCTTCCCTTGAGATTGCTGGCCTTGTGCCAAAATTTGAAATTTATATTTTTCTGGAGCCTTAACTCATTCTCAAAACACAAAAAAACTTTTGGACCTGGGTCTACACCTATTAAGCAAATTTCACTCCCGAGCCAGTGTGTGTGTGTGTGCGTGTATGCGTGAGAGATAGATAGATAGAGAGAGATAGATAGATAGAGAGAGATAGATAGATAGAGAGAGAGAGAGAGAGTGTGTGTGTGCCTCCCTACTATCATCGCTTGACAACTTGTGTTGATTTGTTTACACCTCCGTAACCTAGCGGTTCGGCAAAAGAGACCGATAGAATAAGAATCAGACTTTAACGAGTGTACGGGGGTCGATTTGTTCGACTGAAACGCATCAAGGCGGTGCTCCGGCATGGCCGCAGTCAATTGACAGAAAATAAGAAAAAAGGTCGAAAGTAAGAACCACGAAAAGGACTGAAAGCAAAGCTGGCCGGAGCAAGATTTGCACTCATAAAGCCGTTGGATCAGAGGTCCGTCCGATCAAAACGGCTCAGACCACAAATTAGCAAAAAAAAAAAAAAAAAGAAAGAAAGAAAGAAGGAAGGAAATGAGAACACTTGGAGCCGATCGAAATGTAGATGTTATTACTTTTTCTAAAATCATGTTTAAGGACAGGGGTTAATTGTCCGAAAAATCTTATTAAACGACAAACGCAACACATAACGTTATCAACTGAAAAGACATGTTTGAACAAGGGGAATTAGAAGACGCGATTACTTAAGCTGCTAGAAATAACAACTAAACCCCTCTCAACTCATTCTCTACCCACTTAAAAAAAGCAAAAGAACATTGGATAATATTTCCTGTAAGGAAAGACTTCCTTTTGTACCAAGAAGTGTTCTTTTCTACTCTAGGCATAAGGCCCGAAATTTTGGGGGAGGGGGGGAAGTCGATTAGATCAACTCCAGTACGCAACTGGTACTTAATTTATCGAGCCTGAAAGGCAAAGTCCGACCTCAGTGGAATTTGAACTCAGAACGTAAAGACGGACGAAATACCTATTTCTTTATTGCTCACAAGGGGTTAAACATAGAGGGGACAAACAAGGACAGACAAAGGGATTAAGTCGATTACATCGATCCCCAGTGCGTAACTGGTACTTAATTTATCGACCCCGAAAGGATGAAAGACAAAGTCGACCTCGGCGGAATTTGAACTCAGAACGTAACGGCAGACGAAATAACGCTAAGCATTCTGCTCGGCGTGCTAACGTGTCTGCCAGCTCGCGTCGTTGTTTAACAAAAGATATTATACATGGTAGAAAATTGATTCCCTACTATTTCATATAATAATAATAATAATGATAATAATGAGAAAGCCTTCATTTTTAATAGAAATTCATTTTTATGGCTTTTCTCATCATTATAATTATTATAAAACATGGTAAGAAATCAATTTTCCACAATGTGTAATAATATATTTTTCTTTTTTTTTTTTGGAAAATTTTATGGGGAGGCGGGTACAAAAGGGAGACTTTTCTAATGGGAAGTCCGAAATATATATATATTTATAAATAAAAAAATGGAAGAAAAAGAAAAGAGAAAAAAAAAACCGGGCAGTCACGGTTGGAAAAAACTTTCGATCCATGCTGACTTTGTACTTAGACAATAACGTAAACAAAAAAACCACGTTGTTGTTGTTGTTATCAACACCAACAACAAAGCTGCTGCCATGACAACAACTGTGTTTATTTATATGAGAGAAGCAAAACAACAAATCAATGAATGAACCGAATAAAGAAAGAAAGAAAGAAAGAAAGGTATAAACCAAAATGACTGAAGTCTTCGTGGAAATTAATGAAAAGCCAGTAGTAGTGGTGGTGGTGGTGGTTGTGGTGGTGGTGGCGTCAGAGGTAGTAGCCGTACTGTTGATGATGGTGGTTGCAGCGGAGTCAGCAGTAGCAGTAGTAATATCAGTGGTAGTAGTAATAATAGTAGTAGTAGTAGTAGTAGTAGTAGAGATGGTGGCGGTGGAGTCAGCAGCGGCAGCAGTAGTAGTAGTAGAAGTAGTAGTAGTAGTAGTAGTAATGGTGGTGATAGTGATGATGGTGGTGATGGTGGTGGCGGCAGTAGTAGTAGTAGTAGTAGTAATGGTGGTGATACTGGTGGCGGTGGTGACGGCGGCGTCAGAGGCAGTAGTGGTACCGGTGGTGATGGTGGTGGCGACGGAGTCAGCCGCAGCATCTGCAGTAGCAGTAGTAGTAGTAGTAGTAGTAATAGTAATACTTGTTGTTGGTGGTGGATAGTTGTGTGCAGTTACAGCGGGAGTAGAGGAGGTAGTAAAAGCGGAAGTAACGGTTGCGCATGTCAGATTTTAAAACATGGCGATGTCACAAAGCGTTGTTGGAAACGGATGTTTATGCAATGTTTTGGTCAAGGCGTGAGGAGCAACGGTAAAGTTCAGTTGTCAGTCAACTTAGTGACTCGATTTTTTTCTTTGTGTATATACATACATATATACACACACACACATATATATTTCATACTTTTGTATATATATATTTATTTTTTTATATATATACATATATATATATCTGTACATACGCATGCATATATAAATATATGTTGTATGTATGTTTTCAAATTATTACTTTTACTATTGAAGACATTATCACTTTGATAACCTCAACTGCAGCTACAGAGACCACGTTTAATGTTTTTTAAAGAAAAAAAACAGAGTTAAAAGGTATTTGTATATATATACATATACATATCTATATTTATTATTGGTTGATATATTTATTTATTATAATTATTGTTCTATCTATATTTATAAAGAATAAAAAGTTTAGAATGGTACAACAATGCACTATAGAACAAAAAATGGACTATATATACCTGTTGTAATTTGGTTATCTATAGTCCGATGATATTTCGGAATTACAATTCCTTCTTCAGATCTTCTTAGCTGGAGTCTCTGCTTTCTAAACTTTTTATTCTTTACAAACAATACACAATGCTTCAAGCGAACTACAATACTCTCCTATATCTATATTTGTTTATTATTGTTACTATTATTACTTTTATTGTTATTATTAATTCAACACTCAGTCATTCAGGATGTTGGCCCCGTTACTGGGACATAAGCTATCGACAGTCTCCATCCATTCTTCTCTGTTGGGCCTTTCACTCCTATTTCTCTCAACCCCATCCGGATTTTCTCACTTCGTACTCGTGTCACACCGGTCAGAAGTTTTTTTTTAGCCTTCTTTTCTTCCTTTTGTCCCTGTGGGGTGGGTTCCATCCGTGGAACTCACCTGCGACGCTGTACTTAGGGCTTCGGAGAGTATATAGTATCCCGGTGTCTCTTCATTTAACTTCCATGTCAACGGGGTGTGTATGTGCATGTTGGAAGGAGGGGACTGTCGAGTTTGTGTCCCACCACCACAAGGCTATTGTTATTGATTTATTCTTTCGGTCTTTTGGTTCTGGGTATCGGTAAATTTTTCCTGTCATACTCCTCGATTTGAACGTGAAATTTTTTGCCTAAAGAACGAATGGTTCCCGAAGATTCTGATGGACAGATTCGTTTGAAAACGTCAAAAACATCTGTTTCACTTTAGAAACGAAATGTTTTTCATTTCTAAAGTAAAACAGATGACACGGTTTAACTTATTAATATTATTTCCCTTGATGGGTTCGTTAAAATAAGTGAATGTAAATATATCCAAAAGGGGTGATCTTTCGATACCAGTACGAAATATCGGTCTTTTCCGTAAAAAGCGTCTTCGGCGATCTTTGAAAAAGGCCGATATTTCGTACTGGTATCGAAAGATCACCCCCAATGGCTTAGAGCCCACACCGCTACCATCAACCTCTACTCCTGCCGTAGAAAAAGCAGAGGTGATTGTGTTCAGATTTGAACTCAGAACACTAAGGTATGAAACTACATGTAATGGAATTTTATATCCCTGCTTGTTGTATCTTTACCCTATAACATTTAAACCGGCCATACTTAGCCCAAATATTCTACCTGTTTTGACATTCAAACTGGCCACGTGCAGCCTCTCACACCGACCATACTATGCCATTTGAAAAATAGTCACCTTAGTCTTTACGTTTTGAGTTCAAATCCCATATGACTGTTTCTTTGTATCCTGCAAATTTCTGCCTTTGTGCCAGTGAAAGAAATCGTTATTGTTTATTCTTTTAAAAATCATTTGTGTTGCACGAAAATGCTTATGATATTTAAATGCAGTACCATTTGAGCCATTATATGTACTATTTACAATTGTTCTTTTTTTTTCCTTTGATTTCATACTTGTCTTTTCGTAGTGGTTGACGAAAACTCTTTGAATATTCTCCTGAAAAATTGGGTTTTTCATTAGTGGTTCGATATCTCTTAAATCCAGCACTGGTGGGAACTCTTTAAGTGCCACCTCCACTCCTGGCGGGTCAACGTTATCTCCACACATCTCTTTCAATTTTCTGTAGTTTTCCTCTTCGATCAATATTGCCTTCATATCCTCCGCGTAGACGTATGAAGGCACCTTTACTCTTACTATTGAATGTAACTTGATTATTTTTTTCATCAGCCATTCTTCTTTCAATTCCGATGGCACCTTACCCACTCGCACTTTGGCCACACGTTTGCCGCAGTACGAAGGCAAGAGCACCCATTTGTCTGTTCTTATTGCCTCTGTGGAGTGCTTTATTGCTTCCTCCTCCGTTGTGAAGCGCACCTCCACAGTGGCATATCTTCACCCTCTCGTAATATATGTTGTGAATCTTTTTATATTCTTAACACATTCTTCTATGGTCTCTATTGGTGCTATTTCTTTCTCGTGGCTGCCTCACTCTCCTTCATCTTTCTAGGCTCCACTTTTATCTCGCGGACTCCCAACTCTTGCGTGTCTACTCCTTTGCCCGTTGCGGCCGCATAACCTGGGCCTGCCTCCGGCTTCTTCTCCATTTCCCCACAATGGGAAACAAAACAACAATCAACGAATCAACAACGGCAACAATTCAATAAACAGTTCAACATTAGACTCACACAATCACTTCACAGGAGACGAGGTACCGCTAAGCATTTCGCTCGGCGTGCTAACGATTACGCCTGCTCGCCGCCTGAACAATATCTGGAAGCACAAGGCCTCAAATTTTGGGGGCAGGGATTAAGTCGATTACATCGACCCCAGTGCGTAACTGGTACTTATTTAATCGACCCCGAAAGGATGAAAGGCAAAGCCGACCTCGGTGGAATTTGAACTCAGAACGTAACATCAGACGAAATACTACTAAGCATTTCGTCCAGCGCGCTAACGACTCTACCAGCTCACCGCCTTTTTAACAACAACAATAATAATTGTAAAGCTGGAGTTATTTGGAAAAAAAAATAAAAAAAGAAAGAATGACTGTCTACAGCGAGAAATTTTCTCCATGACGAAACAGTGAATGGCTTGTTTACGAGTTCGAACGAGCCACAGGCATATTTAAACTGCTTATAACCTTGCATAAGAATATCTGCTTCAACAGACGGTTGTACATCAGTAATTTTGCAGCTCAAATACATAAACGTAACTTTCTGAATCGTTATCCTTCATGGACGAAGGGAAAAGAGATTCTGTGTTTTCCTTTCGTTTTCTTTTAGTTTTCCTGTTTCGTGCAACAGCAATCGCGATTCCGAAAGAATTTCTATCTTTTATCATTTACGTGCTTCAGTCATTAGACTGCTGCCATGCTGGGGCACCGCCTTGAAGAAATTTTTGTTGAATGAATCGTTCCCCGTTCCTTTATTTTCTTTTTGTAGCTTGCTACTTGTTCTATCGAGTCCGTTTGCTAAGCTGCTACGTCACGGAGATGTAAACACCAACATTGGTTGTCAATTGGCAGAGGGGGACAAACACACACACACGCACACATTCATGATTTATGATTGATGATTGATTGTGTTGGTTGATGATTGATTATTGACGACTAATGATTGATGACCGATGATCGTTTGATGATTTTTGCTTTATAATTGATCGTGTTGGTTGATGATTGATGATTGGTTTGTTGGTTAATGCTTGATGACTAATGATTGGTGACCGATGATTGATGATTTTTGCTTTATGATTTATGCTTGATGATTGATTGTGATGGTTGATGATTGAGGGCTGGTGAAGATTGAAGATGATTTATGAGAATACTTGATTATTGTTGAAGATGATGAGGATAATGGTGATGAAGATGACGACCACGACAATTATGATTACGAAAATGACCTCCGGACAGTCAGAGCTCATTCCTGAAAGAGCAGCTGTTGTAGAAAGCATGTAGGTAATCAATCACTTGAAATAGAAAGATCATTATACACCTCTATTGTTCCTGGTCTATACCATATTCCTACATACCTGGGAACCAAATTCTACATTCCGATATTCTTTGCTTAATAGGACTGAAACGAGTTCAGACTTTCTCCATTTGCCACTCAGCTATTCCACACAGAATGTTATTGTTGTTGTTCATGTCAGCCTTGAATCAAACAGACAGCCTTATAATATATGTAGCGTCCTATCCATGGCCACTCCGTAATTTTTGAAGTGAGTAAGGCGGTGAGCTGGCAGAACGGTTAGCACGCCGGGCAAAATGCTAGGCAGCATTTCGTCCCGTCTTTACGTTTTGAATTCAAATTCCGCTGAGGTCGACTTTGCCTTTCATTCTTTCGGGATCGATAAATGAAGAACCAGTTGAGTACTGGGGTCGAAATTGTTGTCTTTGTGCCAAAATTTGAAACCATTATTTGAAGTGGGTATTTTTCTCAATTTTTATTTTTTCACAATTTTTTTCTCAATGACTTGGTTTGCATTTGACTGGTACTTCTAGCCAATTGGGAAACCATGCAACGGCTCCCCCGCTGTGTCCTTTTATTTGAAACCTAACAACCCAACAGTCACCGCTATACACGCGAGGTGGTTCGGATCATTTCAGTGGATCCATTTCACTCTTCAGTCACAAATTGGTTTTTCTAATGCCTAAAATTGTATTTAATTACATTTTTTTTTTACCTTTTTGCTTCTTTTCATATATCATCATCATCGTTTAACGTCCGCTTTCCATGCTAGCATGGGTTGGACGATTTGACTGAGGACTGGTGAAACCGGATGGCAACACCAGGCTCCAGTCTGATTTGGCAGAGTTTCTACAGCTGGATGCCCTTCCTAACGCCAACCACTCAGAGAGTGTAGTGGGTGCTTTTACGTGTCACCCGCACGAAAACGGCCACGCTCGAAATGGTGTCTTTTATGTGCCACCCGCACAAGCCAGTCACATATGTATATGAAGGGCTTCTTTCAATTTCCATCTACCAAATCCACTGATAAGGCTGTGGTTGGCCCGAGACTATAGTAGAAGACACTTGCCCAACGTTCCATGCAGTGGGACTGAACCTGGAACCATGTGGTTGGGAAGGAAGTTCTTACCACAAATTCAAGCCTGCATTTATATATATGTTGCTTTTTTTTTTTTTTGGCCAAAACTTTAATTTTCATATTTTCCTCCATCTTCCCCCCTCCAATACCATAAGCCTTTCTCTCTTCAAAAGTCTGCTGTTATGGCTCTCTACATTTCTAAGTTCATATCCCAGGAAACAGGTGGAGGGTGGGGGTAGGGGTGGCAACAAGGAGGGCATCTAATGTGTGGCATTCAATCATATAATATTATAAATAATGTGGCTGTGTGGTAAGTAGCTTGCTTACCAACCACATGGTTCCGGGTTCAGTCCCACTGCGTGGCATCTTGGGCAAGTGTCTTCTACTATAGCCTCGGGCCGACCAAAGCCATGTGAGTGGATTTGGTAGACAGAAACTGAAAGAAGCCCGTCGTATATATGTATATATATATATATATATGTGTTTGTGTGTCCGTGTTTGTCCCCCTAGCATTGCTTGACAACCAATGCTGGTGTGTTTATGTCCACGTAACTTAGCGGTTCGGCAAAAGAGACCGATAGAATAAGTACTAGGCTTACAAAGAATAAGTCCCGGGGTCGATATGCTCGACTAAAGGCGGTGCTCCAGCATGGCCGCAGTCAAATGATTGAAACAAGTAAAAGAGTATATACATACGTATATGTACATACTTACATCTATACATATATATACATGCAAATGTGGGCAGATGTAGATATATATATATAGGCATGTAAAATCTTCTTTAAGTACCCCCCCCCCCTCCCCAGCTTCCTCCTCCAATGGGTTGTCACCGTTTGGTCAACAAACTCTTCATCAGAAACCGATAACAGAACGTAATTTACTCTCTGTAAAAATTCCATCTTTTTTTCTTGTATTTTTTAAAAATTTTCTCTTCTCTCTATGAGAGTCTCTTGAGTCTTTATCTACCTCGGCAGGTGAATTAATTGGTCCCTCATGCCATCAAGGCAATGGCCTTTTTTACTTCACCGGTGGGGACCAGATGTAAATGTCCCCACAAACCACCCCCCACCCTCACCCAACTCCCACACTCTTATCTTTGTTTCTTCGCCTGATTATTACATCTCCAACTGGATTTTTTTCAGCTGAAGTAGTTACACACCCTGTCATCCCCCATCACCACCACCACCATTGCTGTTATCATCATCATCATCATCATGAATATCTTCACCATCAATATTTGTGTGTATTTTTGTCTCTCTGTCTCTCCTTCTCTCTATATATTTGTGTGTATGTGTATGTATATGTGTCTATGTACATGTGTGCAGATATATATATATATATATATATATATATATATATATATATATATATATATATGTACATATATATATGTACATGTATATGTGTATTTGTGTCTAAGGAAGCAGGGCAGATGCTAAAAATTACAGGCCTATCTCTGTAACCTCGCATGTTAGCAAGGTCATTGGAATGCATTGTCAGGCAGAGGCTGATCACGTTCCTGGAAGAACATAACTTGACAAACACACAACATGGCTCCTTTCCAAACAAGAGCTGCCTCACACTGCTACTACAGCATTATGACTGAGTACTGAAGCACCAACTCAACCATTCAAATGTGAATGTGATGCCATCACCTTCCCTGCAGATGAAATGATCTTGGCCTTCTTTGGACCTGGTGAGGAAGGGGTGTTTCCACTGCAGGGTTTATCCTTTTGTCTCTGGCTCAAAGCATTGAATCTAACATTCATCCTAGGTTTATAAACTAAGCCTGAGTTACACAGCCAGGTGGGCATGGCTGTGCAATTAAGAAATATAAGGTAATGAATATTTTAGTAAATATATGAATTAGTGTATTAATTAATGAGGTATAATTTTCCTTCATCGTATTGCTGTATATTTCAGAATCCAAAACCATCCTGACAACAATACCAATGTACTGCTATGTCGACACGTTAAGTCAATATGACAATCATGGAAAACTTGAAACAATCTCAGTCACAAACAGATATTTCTGTATCAACATCTACACCAAAGTGTGCTCGTCCCAAGAAGAAAGGAGCACTGAGCAAATTAGTTGAGAAGAAGCGAAGAGACTCTCTCTCTGAGGTCAGTAGTGATGCTGTCTCAGTTCAGTCACTGAGAGACGACCTGATGATTCAGCAGCTTCCCAGTACGATATCATCGGTTAGAAACTCATCAAGCATGATAGAAGTTGAACCGTTGCAAGTAAATTGCATGCAACAGTTTCAGGAAGAAATTCGTGAACAGGTTCAGTTTAGGAATGGAATCCTTGCCCAAGACTCCTCTGCTGATGACATTTCTCAGAAATTTCAGAACTCAGTATCGACAATGGATACAGCAAATGCTGAGTCAATGCATGCCACGAAGGCCTCTAAAAGTTCTACTTTTGTACCACAGCCAAATAATACGGGTAATACACTGACGAGGACAAGCAGTGATTCGCTACTTCCAAAACAGACCGAGAGGTATGTATCCGACAAAAATTCGCATCCTTTCAGGCATTTTAAAGTTGCCACTGAAGACAGCAGGTCGTTGAAGTCTGCAAGATCGTCTCCCTTTCAACCGAAACCCCCTGTTACCCCCCGGAGGAGCCCGTCTTTGTCTTCTGTCAAACAAGAAAACGATTCTAATTCCCTACCTTACGAACACAAAATACAACGACAACAACAAGAGGAAGTACAACGACAACAGCAAGAACTACAACTACAGCTGCAGGAACAGCAACAACAACAACAGCAGCAACAGCAGCAGCAAATACAGAAAGAGATTTTACAGCAACCGCCAAACAAAGGAGAGAACATCAAACTGCCATACCTGTCAAACAAAGAAAACAGTGATGAGCTCATTAATCAATCTGAACTGACTTATCCTAAAAAGCTGACTCTGTCCCCGGAATTACGTCACATACCGAGTTGGCAGTTTGACTACGACAGCTCAGATTTCTCGTCCACCAACAGCAGAATCAACGACTCGCCTTCATGCTCAATGATAAACACTAATTTCCGGAGACTCTCTCCTCTCTCTAGTCCCATCATGGCTTCGCCTTACACTCGGAACAGTTCTCTACGCGGCACCTTCAAGTCAGAGCCCACGTTTAACGTGTCGCCGAGCGTATTATCCACTTTCTCGTCGACCTCAGCATTGCCAGCTATCACAATTGAAAAAGCGAGATCAAGGTAATAAAAATGATTTTCTTTTCGTATTTTTGGGTTTAAAAATTAAAACAAAAATAAAAACAAACAGGAGTGCCTGTGTGGTAAGTAGCTTGCTCACCAACCACATGGTTCCGGGTTCAGTCCCACTGTATGGCACCTTGGGCAAGTGTCTTCTACTGAAGCCTCAGGCCGACCAAAGCCTTGTGAGTGGATTAGGTAGACGGAAACTGAAAGAAGCCTGTCATATATATGTATGTATATATATGTATGTGTGTGTAAATGTTTGTGTGTCTGTGTCTGTCCCCCCCCCCCCCCCAACATTGCTTGACAACCGATGCTGGTGTGTTTACGTCCCCGTAACTTAGCGATTCGGCAAAAGAGACCGATAGAATAAGTACTAGGCTTCCAAAGAATAAGTCCTGGGGTCGATTTGCTCGACTAAAGGCGTTGCTTCAGCATGGCTGCAGTCAAATGACTGAAACAAGTAAAAGAGTATTATTATTATTATTATTATTATTATTATTATTATTATTATTATTATTATTAAGGTAGCAAGCTGGCAGAATAATTAGCATGTCGGGCAAAATGCTTTGCGGTATTTCGTCTGTCTTTACATTCTAAGTTCAAATTCCGCCGAGGTCGACTTTGTCTTTCAGCTTTTCAGGGTCGATAAAATAAGTACCAGTTATGCACTGGGGTCGATGTCATTGACTTACCCCACTTCCCCCCAAATTTCAGGTCTTGTGCCTTCAGTAGAAAGAATTATTATCATTAAGGAAGTAAGCTGGCAGAATCATTAGCATGCTTAGTGATATTTCTTCTGTCTTTATGTTCTGAGTTCAAATTCTGCTGAGGTCAGCTTTGCCTTTCATTCTGTTGGGGTTGATAAATAAAGTACCAGTCAAGTGCTGGACAAAACCTGGATTTAAAACACTGGATGATGATGATGAAATTATATTTTTTAAAAGCTGCAGCAAACTGTTTTAGAATCACAAGTCTGTGCAGTCCTTTGATCTGCTAGAAATAACAGCTGAATCTCTATAGTGTCAGACACACACATGCACATATATATATGAACTTTTTTCGGTTTCTGTCTACCAAATTCACTCACAGGGCTTTGGTTGGCTTGAGGCTATAGTAGAAGACACTTGCCCAAGGTGCCATGCAGTGGGACTGAACCAGGAACCATGTGGTTAAGAAGCAAGCTTCTTTCTACACAGCCATTCATGTGCCAATTACTTTGGGGGGGGGGGGGGAAAGTATGTTCTCAGTCAAATTTTTCATTATTTAAATTTTGATTAAAATTTCCTTATTTTTCTTTCTCGAAGGAGTTTTCTCTTTGGAAACATAAACTCTGGAACTTCTTTGCTTGGTAATGAAGAACTTCAGCGCTACTTCCCTAATCGTAAAGTGAAGATTTTCATCGGTTCGTGGAACATGGGGGAATCTAAAGTAAGTTTGAGAATTGCGGTAAAACTTCTTTGATGTCTTGAAATTCCATTGCTACATGTAGCAGTGGAGTTGCTTTTGTCGTTGTTGTTGTTGTTGTTGTTGGTGGTGGTGGTGGATGTAATGGGCTCAGCAGTGGTTGTGGTGTTGGTCATGGCAATGGTGATGATGGTGGTGGTGGTGGTGATTGTGATGGTGACAACAGTAGTCTCTGTTGCGGTGGTGGTGGTGGTTTTTGTGATAGTGGTTGGGGTGGAGGCACATGGTTTAGTAGTTAGGGTATTGCACTAGTAAGATGGCGGTTTCGATTCCAGGACTGGTGCAGGTTACAGCTGTGGACTCACTTTATTTGCCGGGTCTTCTCAGTCACAGCATACCTCCTGAGGTCTCGGTCTTTTGTCTTTGTCTCTGTGAGGCCCAACGTTCGAAGGTCTAGCTCCCCCTCCCCCCAGCTTGACCACCACAATTGCTAGCCTTGTGCCAAAATTTGAATTCAATATTTAACTATTGCTGTTTGAGGATATCGTTTTTCTACCATTATCATCAATAAGAATTATCTTTCAGTATTAATTAATAACGAGCTATTACTCTGTTTCAGGATATTACAACCCGTAATTTAGAAGATTTCATTTTACCAGAATCCTGTGAATTGGTCCAAGATATATATGTTATTGGAACACAAGAAAATGCTCTCAATAAGTAAGTTGGTTATACAAAAGAAAAAAAAATCTTTTTGATGTAGTTTGGATTTGTTCTATTCTGCGATAAAATAAAAATATTAACAGGTAGGAAGCTCGCTTTGCAACCACATGGTTCTGGGTTCAAATACCACTGCATGGCACCTTAGGCAAGTGCCTTGGGCTGACCAAATTCTTGTGAGTAGATTTGGTTGATAGAAGACTATTATATATATGTATATCATCATCACCAAATGCCCTTTTAGCGTTCCACTGGCATGAGTGTCAATCAAGTGGTACTGTCATTGGCCATGTCAGCAGTTTTGATTTCACTTGCCCCGATGTCTTCACAAGCAAGGTTTATTGTCTAATGAATGAGGGGTATTCATAAATGGGCTGGTTACACCCACTGGCATAGGCTGTGAGCTATGGTCTCACTTGGCTTGTCGGGTCTTCTCAAGCGCAGCATATCTCCAAGGGTCCCAGTCACTAGTCATTGCCTCAGTAAGGCCCAATGTTTGAAGGTCATGCTTCACCACCTCATCCAAGGTTTTCCTGGGTCTGTCTCTTCCACAGGTTCCCTCAACTGCTAGGGTGTGACACTTTTTCACACAGCTGTCCTCATTCATTCACAACACATGACCATACCTACACTATCAGAGCATCCACCCCTGCTACTGACCTGGTCCCCTTGGTAACAGAAGCAATCAACTACTTCTAGTTTTTCTCCTTGGAATGTGACAGCAGCTGTTCTCTGCACATTTTCAGTGTTTATAGTATACATTCGGATACTTTCGGAATATATAGAATAGATAAACATGTTTATATTCCAAAAGTATCCGAATGTAATTATCATTATCTCCTGATAATCCTGATGATTTTCTTTATAAGGTATTTAAAATGCAAAATTATATTTTTATGTATGTTTTGTAATTTTAATCTTATTTCAGAAATGAAACAATTGTTTGTTAATATGTTGATTAATTAATAAATTAATTTGTATACATTAGATCTCTCTGTTTTATAACTCAATATATACATATGTATGTGTGTGTGTGTGTATATATATTTATATATATTGGCGTTAGGAAGGGCATCCAGCTGTAGAAACTCTGCCAAATCAGACTGGAGCCTGGTGTTGCCATCCGGTTTCACCAGTCCTCAGTCAAATCGTCCAACCCATGCTAGCATGGAAAGCGGACGTTAAACGATGATGATGATGATGATATATATATATATATATATATTTATATTTATATTTATAAAAAGAGAAGTTTGAAAACGCCAATATATAATAAATGAATTTTAATTAAAAATTTTGTCAGAGATATTTTTAACATGTTTCGGTTCTTGTAAAAACGAACCTTACCAAAAATACATATTTAAAAAATGAAATTAAATGAAGAGTTCATAATTGTTCCTTACTGGTGTTAATAGTCCACGTGGGGGCATTTATATATATATATATATATATATATATATATATATATATAAATTAAAAGGGTAAAGATTTATCAATTTATTAATTTATTAATAAATCAACAATTAATAATTTTTACCAAATGCTTGCTGATCCCTTAATTATGTTAATATATATATATATGTATATATAGTGAATAAGAGTGAAATTCTCCAATGAAAGCTTGTTAAATTTGTTGTTTTTTTTATTTTCAGGAGGCAATGGGAAATAACTTTACAAGAAACTCTTGGCCCCTCTTATGTTCTTTTCCATTCAGCATCTCTTGGTTCTTTACACATTGCTATCTTCATGCGGAGGGACCTTATCTGGTTTTGTTCAAGTATGTATCCTTTGTAATTTTTCTTTTTTGTTCAAGCCTGCTTTTATTATTATTATTATTATTATTATTATTAAGAAGGAAGTAAGCTGGCAGAATTGTTAGCACACTGGATGTAATATTTAGCGGCATTTCGCCTGTCCACTATACACCGAGTTTAAATTCCACCAAGGTTGACTTTGCCTTTCATCCTTACGGAGTGGATAAATTAAGTACCAGTGAAACACTGGGGTCAATGTAATTGACTGGTTCCCCCCCCTCCCAAAAAAAAATTTCAGGCCTTGTGCCTATAGTAGAAAGGATTATTATTATTATTATTATTAAGATGGCAAGATGACTGAGAAATTGCTTAGCAGAATTTCTGCTGCTTTTACATTCTGAGTTCAAATTCCACCGGGGTCGACTTTACCTTTCATCCTTTCGGGGTCAATAAAATAAGTACCAGTTAATTCTTCTCTTACCTTTCTTTTTTGTTATTTTCCCACATCTGTCATCCGTGTCACATTTCTTTGTTGTTCTTGTCAGTACCTGAAGAAGACTCCATCACCACAAGAGCTGTCACTATGATTAAAACAAAAGGATCTGTTGCCGTGGCGCTGACATTTTTTGGTACCTCCATGCTATTCATCATTTCTCATTTCACAGGTAAATACCTTGATTTATTAGGAAAGCTTACATAAGACAGACTATTATCTGTTATGTCTATATGTGCGTCTATGCCTGTGTGTGTGCATATATATCCTTTCGGGGTTGATAAATTAAGCACCCATGAGACACTGGGTCAATGCAATTGACTAGACCCCCTCCCCCATAATTTCAGGCCTTGTGCCTTTAACAGAAAGGATTATTATTTATTATTATTAGATCAGATTGGAGCCAATTGCAGCCTACTAGTTTGCTGGTTCTCACTCAAACCATCCAACCCATGCCAGCATGGAAAGCAGACGTTAAACGATGATGATGATGATGATGATTAGATCTTTTTATCTTAGTATCACACAAAGAATATTAAGAAATTTCCTTTTACGTTGTTTACATTGTAGCATCATACCAGAAGATGGCTGACCGCATGAGCGACTATGAGAAGACCATCCGTGACTTGAGATTGCCAAAAGGATCCCAGTTCAGTGGCAGTAAAGGTACAGTGCTGCCCCCTTTCTTGCTTTCTTTGCATATATGTTTTTTTTTTATTGTTTGTTTCAGTCATTGGACTGTGGCCATGCTGGGGCAACCAACACCTTGGAAGGTTTTAGCCAAACAAATCGACTCCAGCACTTATTTTTTTTATAAGTGTGGTGCTTACTTTATCGGTCTCTTTTGCTGAACTGCTAAGTGACGGGAACATAAACACAGCAACACCAGTTGTCAAACAGTGGTGAGGAACAAATACACATACACACATATATGCATACATGACGGGCCTCTTTCAGTTTCCGTCTACCAAAGCCACTCACAAGGCTCTGGTCAGCCCAAGGCTATACAGTAGAGAAACTGAACCTGGAACCATGTGGTTGGGAAATAAGATTCTTACCATACTTCTTCCACACACACATACACATGACAGGCTTCTTTCAGTTTCCGTCTACCAAATCCACTTACAAGGCTTTGGTCGACCTGAGGCTATAATAGAAGACACTGAGACACTTGACCCAGGTTCCATGCAGTGGAACTGAACCTGGAACCATGTAGTTACGAGACAAGCTTGTTACCACACAGCCACGCCTCTGCATATCGTTTAACGTCCGCTTTCCATGGACTTCTTTCAGTTTCCGTCTACTAAATCCACTCACAAGGCTTTGGTTGACCCAAGGTTATGGTAGAAGACACTTGTCCAAGATGCCATGCAGTGGGACCGAACCTGGAATCATGTGGTTGGGAAGCAAACCTCTTACCACACAGCCACCTACCTATTGTCATGGATGCACATACACACATACTCCCACCGACACATCGTAGCCTTTAACCTTTGTGCTTTCTTTTTTGTTATCCGTTTCTTTTTTCCTTGTAGATGTTACGGCTCGATATGATTCTGTCTTTTGGATGGGTGATTTCAACTTTCGCATCAATGGAACAAAGTGTCCGTTGTTAGAGGAAATGGTGGTGAAGGACGACGCCAGGCCAAGACCAAATTTTGAAAAAATTCTCCAAAGTGATCAACTAATGGAGCTTCTCAATGAAGGTATGTTTTTTTTTTTTTGCTTGTTACCCTGCGTGCGAAAGCAGGATATTGTAGTTGCTTGTCTTTGTCTGTGTGTTTGCAAAATTACTGTAAAACTGCTGAAGAGATTTTCACCAAATTTGACAGAAACACTCCTCAGATGAGTGGCTCAAACTCATTAAATTTTGGTTGGATTATCTTTAAAACTGGCAGACGGGTAAATCAAAATATTTTTCTTTTCTTTGTTATGCATGCATAAACGATAAGCAGGGGAAATAACTCTTGATGTCATTTTGTTAAAATATGAATTTGTCTGAGAATATATTATGAAATTAAATTTAATTCTATCCTTGTGTGAGCGCAGGGCGTGCATCATCCCTATTAGGATTTTTTTTTTTCATTTTTGTTTTATTTTAATTTTTATTATTCCTTATTCTTTTGCTTCGTTTTGGCTAGTGATGTGCCACGGTGAATTACATATCATTCAGATTCCCAAACAAGCTGAGGTTGCAGTTGTCTATTAAAAACATCATCTTCTTTCTTGTCATACTGGAGCACTGCTTTGAAAGATTTAGCTAAACAAAGTGACCCCAGGGCTTATTTCTCATTTTTAAGGCTGGTATTTTGTCTATCAATCCCTTTCAGTGAACCACTAAGTTACAGATTCGTAAACAAACACCAGTTGTCACGTGGTGGCGATGGTGGGAAAAACACACATACACATACATATATGAAGGATTTTTACAGTTTCCAACTACCAAATATAATCACAAGGCATTGGTTGGCCCAGGGCTATAGCAGTTGATACTTGCTTATGGTGCTGTGCAGTGGGACTGAACCTGAAACTATGTGGTTACAAAGCGAGCTTTTTTGAACACAGCCACATCTGCACCTGTGTGTGTGCCTATCAGTTAATCATCATTACCATTTTAACGTCCGATGTCCATGCTGGCATGGGTTGGACAGGTTAACTAGGGCCGGTGGGATGGGGCTGTACCAGATTCCTGTCTGATTTGGCATGATTTCTACAGGGGGATGCCTTTCCTAATGCCAACCACATTACAGTGTGCTGGGTGCTTTTATGTGGCAGAATATGAACTCAGAATGTAAAGTTGTGACAAAATGGTAATTCCAAGAAAATTTTAGCTGTCAATGTTGACTTTGGCACCAGTGACGTAGCAACTCATTTCTACAGCTGAGCGATCTGGAGCAACGTGAAATAAAGCGTCTTGCTCAAGAACACAACACATCCTGGTCTGGGAATCGAACTCACTACCCCCTGACTGTAAGCTCAACGCTCTAACCACTGAGCGATGCACCTTAGATAATACTGCCACGAAACTCACAAGGTTAATCTCGTTCCCTAACACCGAAAATTGTTGTTAAACACTTGATGATGTTGTAACTATGCTAATTATTTTGTGTTTGTTTCAGGGAAGATATTCAAAGGATTCCAAGAAGGAAGAATTAGTTTCCAACCGACATATAAATTTGATATGAAGTCTTCAAGCGAAGAAGTCTCTGAAAAGCCTTTCTCTTACCACAAGCTACGTACACCTTCTTACACAGTAAGATATATATATTACATTATTCTTTTGTCACATGCTGTGTTTATTTTTTTTCTTTTTCTCTCTCTCCCTCTGCTGGTTCGTCGTGGATGGAAGGTGCTTTTTACATGGCGGCATCACCCACATTACTGCTCCTCATGTGACTCCTCAGCTTTGGGATATCAATTCTGCTGATATACCTGTGTGTGTGTGTGTGTGTTTCTTCTCACCACCACCACCACTTGATATATTTATATATATATATACATTTATATATCTATTTATATATATATACATTTATATATTTATATATATTTATATATATATATATATATATATATAAATATATATTTATTTATATATATATATATTTATATATATATTTATTTATATATATATTTATTTATATATATATATATTTATATATATATTTATTTATATATATATATATATTTATTTATTTATTTATATATATTTATTTATTTATATATCTTAATATATAAAGCTGAAGTTGTGTGTCTGTGTGAAGCCTTTTTGAAAGTTTATAGAAATCCACATTTTCCACTTTTTCGTAAAAGTTTTAAAAATCGATGGAATTTTCTCGATCTGAACTTTCCAGTGCAGTAATTAGATTTTTAAAATTCTGTTTACTTTGTGTGATTTAAGGGAGATTTGGCTGTTGTTTCTAGCAACTTTTATATTTCATCCCTTCTACCTGGAACACCATTCTTACACACGCTCTCAACATAAAAATATAGAGAGTAAGAGTAAAAGAGGGAGAGGGAGAGAGAGAGAAAGTGATACATACAACGTCATAGATTAAACTTTCATCTCAGTATTCTTTACCTATTTTTCATAACATAGATATGTAAAAACACACACAACCACACATACATGACCTGTAACAACAACATACACATTGCTCTCAATCTCTATTCATTTCTCCCCCTCTTCCTCTCTCGCTCTCTCAAACGTATACACGTGCAAGTAAACACAATCATTCACATCGTGGTATATTTACAAAACATTGATGGCATAACTACAGAGTTGTATCCCCCAACTTTGGAAGGTCATAACTTTCATAAAAATGAATATTTTTTAATGAAATTTTCTATGCATATATTATTTATTATGTAGATTCCAAATATATATAATTTCGGTGAAAGTGTTTTGGAAGGGGGTGGGGTACAATATTCGGAAATTCCACTTAAATTCCTCTTAACTTCCTGGAAAATGAATATTTTTTCATGAAATTTTGTACAAATGTACCTTGATGTATGTACATTTCAAGCATGTAGGAATTTTGAAGGAAACAACTGCAGGTTATTTTTGAGAAGTGTTCCCCCACTCGGTGGTGTTTCGGAGCAAGTCGTCCATATTTGTTTCATTTTTCTCTATTATGTGCTTATGTGCATCCTTAGATTTCTAATGAAGTAATAGGCAGTGAAGAGAAGCAGTCATAAGAAAACTTTTAACTACCCCTATTCCTTTCTCTCCCCCTCTCTACCTCTTCCTCTTCCTCTCTCTACCTCTCTCTACCTCTCTCGCTCTCTCAAAAGCATACACGCGCAAGTACACAATCATTCAGTAAAATATAACTCATGTTCGTCAATGTTTTGTAAATTTACCACGATTTTCACGAGGGTGTTAGGGTTAGGGTTACGTCCGTTCGGACAGAATTCAAAGATACGTGCGTCCGTTCGGCCTCCCTCTGCACGTACGTCAGTTGGGGTGGAATTCGAACGTTCGTGAATCCGTTAGGCCTCCTTCTGCACGTACGTCCGTTCGGGCTGAATTCGAACGTACGTGTGTCCGTACGGCCTCCCCCTGCACGGGTGTCCGTTCGGGCGGAATTCGAACGTACTTGCACCGGTACGGCCTTCCCCTGCACGTACGTCCCTTCGGGCTTATTGGAACGTACGTGCGTCCGTTCGGACGGAATTTGAACGTACGTGCGTCCTTTCAGCCTCCCTCTGCACGTCCGTCCGTTCGGGCGGAATTCGAACGTACGTGATTCCGTTCGGCCTCCCCCACCACGTACATCCTTTCGGGCGGAATTCAAACGTACGTGCATCCGTTCGGCTTCCGCCTGCACGTACGTCCGTTCGGGCGAATTTCGAACGTACGTGCGTTCGTTCGGGCGGAATTCAAATGCACGTGCGTCCGTTCTGCCTCCCCCTGCACGTACGTCCGTTCGGGCGGAATACGAACGTACGTGCGTCCGTTCGGCCTCCCCCTGCACGTACGTCCGTTCGGGCGGAATTCGAACGTACGTGCGTCCGTTCGGCCTCCCCCTGCACGTACGTCCGTTCGGGCGGAATTCGAACGTACATGCGTCCGTTCGGTCCTCCCCAGCACGTGCGTCCGTTCAGGCTGAATTCGAACGTACGGGCGTCCGTTACACCTCACCCTGCACGTAGGTCCATTCGGGTGGAATTCGAACGTACGTGCCTCAGTTCGGCCTCCCCCTGCACGTACGTCCGTTTAGGCGGAGTTCGTGCGTCCGTTCGGCCTTCCTCGGCAGGTACGTTCGTTCGGGCGGAATTCGAACCTGCACGTACGTCCGTTCGGGCGGAATTCGAACACACGTGCCTCCGTTCGGCCTCCCCCTGCACGTACGTCCGTTCGGGCGGAATTGGAGCGTACATGCATCCGTTCGGCCTCGCCTTGCACGTATGTCCGACGAGCAGTATTCGAACGTACCTGCGTCCGTTCGGACTCCTCCTGCACGTACGTCGTTAGGGCTGAATTTCAACGTACGTGCGTCCGTTCGGCCTCCCACTGCACGTACGTCCATTCGGGCTGAATTCGAACGTACGTGCGTCAGTTCGGCCTGGCTCTGCACGTACGTTCGTTCGGAATTCGAATGTACGTGATTCCGTTCGGCCTCCCCCAGGATGTACGTACTTTCAGGCGGAATTCGAACGTACGTGCGTCCGTTCGGCCTTCCCCAGCACGTACGTCCGTTGGGGCGGAATTCGAATCTACGTGCGTCCGTTCGGCCTCTCCATGCACGTACGTCCGTTCGGGCTGAATTCCAACGTACATGCGTCCGTTCGGCCTCCCCCAGCACGTATGTCCGTTCGGGCGGAAATCGAACGTATGTGCGTCCATTCGACTCCCTCTGCACGTACGTCCGACGAACAGAATTCGAACGTACGTACGTCCGTTCGGCCTCGCGCTACACGTTCGTCCGGTCGGGCGGAATACGAACGTACGTGCGTCCGTTCGGGCTCCCTCTGCACGTACGTCCATTCGGGCGGAATTGGAACTATGTGCGTCCGTTCAACGTCCCTCTGCACGTACGTCCGTTCGGGCGGAATTGGAACGTACATGCGTCCGTTCGGCCTCGCCCTGCACGTAGGTTCGTTCAGGCGGCATTGTAACGTACGTGCGTCCATTCGGCCTCCCCCTGCACGTACGTCCGATCGGGCGGAATTCCAACGTACATGCGTCCGTTCGGCCTCTCCCAGCACGTACGTCCGTTCGGTCTCGCTCTGCACATACGTCCGTTCGGTCAGAACTCGAACGTACGTGCGTCCGTTCGTCCTCTCTCTGCACGTACGTCCGTTCAGGTGGAATTTGAAGGTACCTTCGTCCGTTCAGCCTCCCTCTGCACGTATCTTCGTTGGGAATTCGAACGTACGTGATTCCTTTCGGCCTCCCCCAGCACGTACGTACTTTGGAGTGGAATTCGATCGTACGCGCGTCCGTTCGGCCTCCCCCTGCACGTACGACCGTCCGGGCGGAATTCGAACGTACGTGCGTCCGTTCGTCGTCCCCCTGCCCATACGTCCGTTCGGGCGGAATTGGAACATACTTGCGTCCATTCGGCCTCGCCCTGCACGTACGTCCGTTCGGGCTTAATTGTAACGTGCGAGCGTCCTTTCGGCCTCGCTCTGCACGTACGTCCGTTCGGTCTCGTTATGCACGTACGTCCGTTCGGCCTCGCTCTGCACGTACGTCCGTTCGGTCGGAACTCGAACGTACGTTCGTCCGTTCAGCCTGCCTCTTCACGTACGTCCGTTCAGGCGGAATTGTAACGTACGTGCGTCCATTCGGCCTCTCCCTTCACGTACGTCAGACGGGTGTAATTCGTACGTACGTATGTCCGTTCGGCCTGGCGCTGGATGTACGTACGTTCTGGCGGAATTCGAACGTACGTTCGTCCGTTCGGCCTCCCCCTGCACGAACGTCGCTTCGGGCGGAATTGGAACGTACATACGTCCATTCGGCCTCACCCTGCACGTACGTCCAACGCGCGGAATTCGAACGTACGTACGTCCGTTCGGGCTTAATTGTAACGTGCGAGCGTCCCTTCGGCCTCGCTCTGCACGTACGTCCGTTCAGAACTCGAACGTACGTGCGTCCGTTCGTCCTCTCTCTGCACGTACGTCCGTTCAGGCGGAATTTGAACGTACGTTCGTCCGTTTGGCCTCGCCCTGCACGTACGTCCGTTCAGGCGGAATTGTAACGTACGTGCGTACATTCGGCCTCGCCCTGCACGTACGTCCGTTCAGGCGGAATTGTAACGTACGTGCGTCCATTCGGCCTCGCGCTGCATGTACGTACGTTCGGGCGGAATTCGAACGTACGTGCGTCCGTTCGGCCTCCCCCTGCACGTACGTCGCTTCGGCCGGAATTGGAACGTACATGCGTCCATTCGGCCTCGCCCTGCACTTACGTCCGTTCGGTCAGAACTCGAACGTACGTGCGTCCGTTCGTCCTCTCTCTGCACGTACGTCCGTTCAGGTGGAATTTGAACGTACGTTCGTCCGTTCAGCCTCCCTCTGCACGTACCTTCGTTGGGAATTCGAACGTACGTGATTCCTTTCGGCCTCCCCCAGCACGTACGTACTTTGGAGTGGAATTCGATCGTACGCGCGTCCGTTCGGCCTCCCCCTGCACGTACGACCGTCCGGGCGGAATTCGAACGTACGTGCGTCCGTTCGTCGTCCCCCTGCCCATACGTCCGTTCGGGCGGAATTGGAACATACTTGCGTTCATTCGGCGTCGCCCTGCACGTACGTCCGTTCGGGCTTAATTGTAACCTGCGAGCGTCCTTTCGGCCTCGCTCTGCACGTACGTCCGTTCGGTCTCGCTCTGCACGTACGTCCGTTCGGCCTCGCTCTGCACGTACGTCCGTTCAGTCTCGCTCTGCACGTACGTCCGTTCGGTCGGAACTCGAACGTACGTTCGTCCGTTCAGCCTGCCTCTTCACGTACGTCCGTTCAGGCGGAATTGTAACGTACGTGCGTCCATTCGGCCTCGCCCTTCACGTACGTCAGACGGGTGTAATTCGTACGTACGTATGTCCGTTCGGCCTCGCGCTGGATGTACGTACGTTCAGGCGGAATTCGAACGTACGTGCGTCCGTTCTGCCTCCCCCTGCACGTACGTCGCTTCGGGCGGAATTGGAACGTACATGCGTCCATTCGGCCTCACCCTACACGTACGTCCAACGCGCGGAATTCGAACGTACGTACGTCCGTTCGGGCTTAATTGTTACGTGCGAGCGTCCCTTCGGCCTCGCTCTGCACGTACGTCCGTTCAAGCGGAATTGTAACGTACGTGCGTACATTCGGCCTCGCCCTTCACGTACATCCGTTCAGGCGGAATTGTAACGTACGTGCGTCCATTGGGCCTCGCGCAGCATGTACGTACGTTCGGGCGGAATTCGAACGTACGTGCGTCCGTTCGGCCTCCCCCTGCACGTACGTCGCTTCTGCCGGAATTGGAACGTACATGCGTCCATTCGGACTCCCCCTGCACGTACGTCCGTTCGGGCTTAGTTGTAACGTGCCAGCGTCCCTTTGGCCTCGCTCTGCACGTACGTCCGTTCGGTCAGAACTCGAACGTACGTGCGTCCGTTCGTCCTCTCTCTGCACGTACGTCCGTTCAGGTGGAATTTGAACGTCCGTTCGTCCGTTCAGCCTCCCTCTGCACGTACCTTCGTTGGGAATTCGAACGTACGTGATTCCTTTCGGCCTCCCGCAGCACGTACGTACTTTGGAGTGGAATTCGATCGTACGCGCGTCCGTTCGGCCTCCCCCTGCACGTACGACCGTCCGGGCTGAATTCGAACGTACGTGCGTCCGTTCGTCGTCCCCCTGCCCATACGTCCGTTCGGGCGGAATTGGAACATACTTGCGTCCATTCGGCGTCGCCCTGCACGTACGTCCGTTCGGGTTTAATTGTAACCTGCGAGCGTCCTTTCGGCCTCGCTCTGCACATACGTCCGTTCGGTCTCGCTCTGCACGTACGTCCGTTCGGCCTCGCTCTGCACGTACGTCCGTTCGGTCTCGCTCTGCACGTACGTTCGTCCGTTCAGCCTGCCTCTTCACGTACGTCCGTTCAGGCGGAATTCGAACGCACGTGCGTCCGTTCCGCCTCTCTCTGCACGTACGTCCGTTCAGGCGGAATTTGAACGTACGTTCGTCCGTTTGGCCTCGCCCTGCCCGTCCGTCCGTTCAGGCGGAATTGTAACGTACGTGCGTACATTCGACCTGGCCCTGCATGTACGTCCGTTCGGCCTCGCTCTGCAGGTACGTCCGTTCGGCCTCGCTCTGCACGTACGTCCGTTCGGCCTCGCTCTGCACGTACGTCCGTTCGGCCTCGCTCTGCACGTACGTCCGTTCAGTCTTGCTCTGCACGTACGTCCGTTCAGTCTCGCTCTGCACGTACGTCCGTTCGGTCGGAACTCGAACGTACGTTCGTCCGTTCAGCCTGCCTCTTCACGTACGTCCGTTCAGGCGGAATTGTAACGTACGTGCGTCCATTCGGCCTCGCCCTTCACGTACGTCAGACGGGTGTAATTCGTACGTACGTATGTCCGTTCGGCCTCGCGCTGGATGTACGTACGTTCTGGCGGAATTCGAACGTACGTGCGTCCGTTCGGCCTCCCCCTGCACGTACGTCGCTTCGGGCGGAATTGGAACGTACATGCGTCCATTCGGCCTCGCTCTGCACGTACGTCCGTTCGGTCTCGCTCTGCACGTACGTCGAACGTACGTGCGTCCGTTCGTCCTCTCTCTGCACGTACGTCCGTTCAGGCGGAATTTGAACGTACGTTCGTCCGTTTGGCCTCGCCCTGCCCGTCCGTCCGTTCAGGCGGAATTGTAACGTACGTGCGTACATTCGGCCTCGCCCTGCACGTACGTCCGTTCGGCCTCGCTCTGCACGTACGTCCGTTCGGTCTCGCTCTGCACGTACATCCGTTCGGTCGGAACTCGAACGTACGTTCGTCCGTTCAGCCTGCCTCTTCACGTACGTCCGTTCAGGCGGTATTCGAACGCACGTGCGTCCGTTCGGCCTCGCCCTGCACGTACGTCAGATCAGGCGGAATTGTAACGTACGTGCGTCCATTCGGCCTCGCCCTGCACGTACGTCAGACGGGTGGAATTCGTACGTACGTATGTCCGTTCGGCCTCGCGCTGGATGTACGTCGCTTCGGGCGGAATTGGAACGTACATGCGTCCATTCGGCCTCACCCTGCACGTACGTCCAACGCGCGGAATTCGAACGTACGTACGTCCGTTCGGGCTTAATTGTAACGTGCGAGCGTCCCTTCGGCCTCGCTCTGCACGTACGTCCGTTCGGTCTCGCTCTGCACGTACGTCCGTTCGGGCGGAACTCGAACGTACGTGCGTCCGTTCGTCCTCTCTCTGCACGCACGTCCGTTCAGGCGGAATTGTGACGTACGTGCGTACATTCGGCCTCGCCCTTCACGTACATGCGTTCAGGCGGAATTGTAACGTACGTGCGTCCATTGGGCCTCGCGCAGCATGTACGTACGTTCGGGCGGAATTCGAACGTACGTGCGTCCGTTCGGCCTCCCCCTGCACGTACGTCGCTTCTGCCGGAATTGGAACGTACATGCGTCCATTCGGCCTCCCCCTGCACGTACGTCCGTTCGGGCTTAATTGTAACGTGCCAGCGTCCCTTTGGCCTCGCTCTGCACGTACGTCCGTTCGGTCAGAACTCGAACGTACGTGCGTCCGTTCGTCCTCTCTCTGCACGTACGTCCGTTCAGGTGGAATTTGAACGTCCGTTCGTCCGTTCAGCCTCCCTCTGCACGTACCTTCGTTGGGAATTCGAACGTACGTGATTCCTTTCGGCCTCCCCCAGCACGTACGTACTTTGGAGTGGAATTCGATCGTACGCGCGTCCGTTCGGCCTCCCCCTGCACGTACGACCGTCCGGGCTGAATTCGAACGTACGTGCGTCCGTTCGTCGTCCCCCTGCCCATACGTCCGTTCGGGCGGAATTGGAACATACTTGCGTCCATTCGGCGTCGCCCTGCACGTACGTCCGTTCGGGCTTAATTGTAACCTGCGAGCGTCCTTTCGGCCTCGCTCTGCACATACGTCCGTTCGGTCTCGCTCTGCACGTACGTCCGTTCGGCCTCGCTCTGCACGTACGTCCGTTCGGTCTCGCTCTGCACGTACGTACGTTCGGTCGGAACTCGAACGTACGTTCGTCCGTTCAGCCTGCCTCTTCACGTACGTCCGTTCAGGCGGAATTCGAACGCACGTGCGTCCGTTCGGCCTCTCTCTGCGCGTACGTCCGTTCAGGCGGAATTTGAACGTACGTTCGTCCGTTTGGCCTCGCCCTGCCCGTCCGTCCGTTCAGGCGGAATTGTAACGTACGTGCGTACATTCGGCCTCGCCCTGCACGTACGTCCGTTCGGCCTCGCTCTGCACGTACGTCCGTTCGGCCTCGCTCTGCACGTACGTCCGTTCGGCCTCGCTCTGCACGTACGTCCGTTCAGTCTCGCTCTGCACGTACGTCCGTTCGGTCGGAACTCGAACGTACGTTCGTCCGTTCAGCCTGCCTCTTCACGTACGTCCGTGCAGGCGGAATTGTAACGTACGTGCGTCCATTCGGCCTCGCCCTTCACGTACGTCAGACGGGTGTAATTCGTACGTACGTATGTCCGTTCGGCATCGCGCTGGATGTACGTACGTTCTGGCGGTATTCGAACGTACGTGCGTCCGTTCGGCCTCCCCCTGCACGTACGTCGCTTCGGGCGGAATTGGAACGTACATGCGTCCATTCGGCCTCACCCTGCACGTACGTCCAACGCGCGGAATTCGAACGTATGTACGTCCGTTCGGGCTTAATTGTTACGTGCGAGCGTCCCTTCGGCCTCGCTCTGCACGTACGTCCGTTCGGTCTCGCTCTGCACGTACGTCGAACGTACGTGCGTCCGTTCGTCCTCTCTCTGCACGTACGTCCGTTCAGGCGGAATTTGAACGTACGTTCGTCCGTTTGGCCTCGCCCTGCCCGTCCGTCCCTTCAGGCGGAATTGTAACGTACGTGCGTACATTCGGCCTCGCCCTGCACGTACGTCCGTTCGGCCTCGCTCTGCACGTACGTCCGTTCGGTCTCGCTCTGCACGTACGTCCGTTCGGTCGGAACTCGAACGTACGTTCGTCCGTTCAGCCTGCCTCTTCACGTACGTCCGTTCAGGCGGAATTCGAACGCACGTGCGTCCGTTCGGCCTCGCCCTGCACGTACGTCCGATCATTCGGAATTGTAACGTACGTGCGTCCATTCGGCCTCGCCCTGCACGTACGTCAGACGGGTGGAATTCGTACGTACGTATGTCCGTTCGGCCTCGCGCTGGATGTACGTCGCTTCGGGCGGAATTGGAACGTACATGCGTCCATTCGGCCTCACCCTGCACGTACGTCCAACGCGCGGAATTCGAACGTACGTACGTCCGTTCGGGCTTAATTGTTACGTGCGAGCGTCCCTTCGGCCTCGCTCTGCACGTACGTCCGTTCGGTCTCGCTCTGCACGTACGTCCGTTCGGGCGGAACTCGAACGTACGTGCGTCCGTTCGTCCTCTCTCTGCACGCACGTCCGTTCAGGCGGAATTGTAACGTACGTGCGTACATTCGGCCTCGCCCTTCACGTACATCCGTTCAGGCGGAATTGTAACGTACGTGCGTCCATTGGGCCTCGCGCAGCATGTACGTACGTTCGGGCGGAATTCGAACGTACGTGCGTCCGTTCGGCCTCCCCCTGCACGTACGTCGCTTCTGCCGGAATTGGAACGTACATGCGTCCATTCGGCCTCCCCCTGCACGTACGTCCGTTCGGGCTTAATTGTAACGTGCCAGCGTCCCTTTGGCCTCGCTCTGCACGTACGTCCGTTCGGTCAGAACTCGAACGTACGTGCGTCCGTTCGTCCTCTCTCTGCACGTACGTCCGTTCAGGTGGAATTTGAACGTCCGTTCGTCCGTTCAGCCTCCCTCTGCACGTACCTTCGTTGGGAATTCGAACGTACGTGATTCCTTTCGGCCTCCCCCAGCACGTACGTACTTTGGAGTGGAATTCGATCGTACGCGCGTCCGTTCGGCCTCCCCCTGCACGTACGACCGTCCGGGCTGAATTCGAACGTACGTGCGTCCGTTCGTCGTCCCCCTGCCCATACGTCCGTTCGGGCGGAATTGGAACATACTTGCGTCCATTCGGCGTCGCCCTGCACGTACGTCCGTTCGGGCTTAATTGTAACCTGCGAGCGTCCTTTCGGCCTCGCTCTGCACATACGTCCGTTCGGTCTCGCTCTGCACGTACGTCCGTTCGGCCTCGCTCTGCACGTACGTCCGTTCGGTCTCGCTCTGCACGTACGTACGTTCGGTCGGAACTCGAACGTACGTTCGTCCGTTCAGCCTGCCTCTTCACGTACGTCCGTTCAGGCGGAATTCGAACGCACGTGCGTCCGTTCGGCCTCTCTCTGCACGTACGTCCGTTCAGGCGGAATTTGAACGTACGTTCGTCCGTTTGGCCTCGCCCTGCCCGTCCGTCCGTTCAGGCGGAATTGTAACGTACGTGCGTACATTCGGCCTCGCCCTGCACGTACGTCCGTTCGGCCTCGCTCTGCACGTACGTCCGTTCGGTCTCGCTCTGCACGTACGTCCGTTCGGTCGGAACTCGAACGTACGTTCGTCCGTTCAGCCTGCCTCTTCACGTACGTCCGTTCAGGCGGAATTCGAACGCACGTGCGTCCGTTCGGCCTCGCCCTGCACGTACGTCAGACGGGTGGAATTCGTACGTACGTATGTCCGTTCGGCCTCGCGCTGGATGTACGTACGTTCTGGCGGAATTCGAACGTACGTGCGTCCGTTCGGCCTCCCCCTGCACGTACGTCGCTTCGGGCGGAATTGGAACGTACATGCGTCCATTCGGCCTCACCCTGCACGTACGTCCAACGCGCGGAATTCGAACGTACGTACGTCCGTTCGGGCTTAATTGTTACGTGCGAGCGTCCCTTCGGCCTCGCTCTGCACGTACGTCCGTTCGGTCTCGCTCTGCACGTACGTCCGTTCGGGCGGAACTCGAACGTACGTGCGTCCGTTCGTCCTCTCTCTGCACGCACGTCCGTTCAGGCGGATTTGTAACGTACGTGCGTACATTCGGCCTCGCCCTTCACGTACATGCGTTCAGGCGGAATTGTAACGTACGTGCGCCCATTGGGCCTCGCGCAGCATGTACGTACGTTCGGGCGGAATTCGAACGTATGTGCGTCCGTTCGGCCTCCCCCTGCAGGTACGTCGCTTCTGCCGGAATTGGAACGTACATGCGTCCATTCGGCCTCCCCCTGCACGTACGTCCGTTCGGGCTTAATTGTAACGTGCCAGCGTCCCTTTGGCCTCGCTCTGCACGTACGTCCGTTCGGTCAGAACTCGAACGTACGTGCGTCCGTTCGTTCTCTCTCTGCACGTACGTCCGTTCAGGTGGAATTTGAACGTCCGTTCGTCCGTTCAGCCTCCCTCTGCACGTACCTTCGTTGGGAATTCGAACGTACGTGATTCCTTTCGGCCTCCCCCAGCACGTACGTACTTTGGAGTGGAATTCGATCGTACGCGCGTCCGTTCGGCCTCCCCCTGCACGTACGACCGTCCGGGCTGAATTCGAACGTACGTGCGTCCGTTCGTCGTCCCTCTGCCCATACGTCCGTTCGGGCGGAATTGGAACATACTTGCGTCCATTCGGCGTCGCCCTGCACGTACGTCCGTTCGGGCTTAATTGTAACCTGCGAGCGTCATTCGGCCTCGCTCTGCACATACGTCCGTTCGGTCTCGCTCTGCACGTACGTACGTTCGGTCGGAACTCGAACGTACGTTCGTCCGTTCAGCCTGCCTCTTCACGTACGTCCGTTCAGGCGGAATTCGAACGCACGTGCGTCCGTTCGGCCTCGCCCTGCACGTACGTCCGTTCAGGCGGAATTCGAACGCACGTGCGTCCGTTCGGCCTCGCCCTGCACGTACGTCAGACGGGGTGAATTCGTACGTACGTATGTCCGTTCGGCCTCGCGCTGGATGTACGTACGTTCTGGCGGAATTCGAACGTACGTGCGTCCGTTCGGCCTCCCCCTGCACGTACGTCGCTTCGAGCGGAATTGGAACGTACATGCGTCCATTCGGCCTCACCCTGCACGTACGTCCAACGCGCGGAATTCGAACGTACGTACGTCCGTTCGGGCTTAATTGTAACGTGCGAGCGTCCCTTCGGCCTCGCTCTGCACGTACGTCCGTTCGGTCTCACTCTGCACGTACGTCCGTTCGGAACTCGAACGTACGTGCGTCCGTTCGTCCTCTCTCTGCACGTACGTCCGTTCAGGCGGAATTTGAACGTACGTTCGTCCGTTTGGCCTCGCCCTGCACGTACGTCCGTTCAGGCGGAATTGTAACGTACGTGCGTACATTCGGCCTCGCCCTGCACGTACGTCCGTTCAGGCGGAATTGTAGCGTACGTGCGTACATTCGGCCTCGCCCTGCACGTACGTCCGTTCGGCCTCGCTCTGCATGTACGTCCGTTCGGTCTCGCTCTGCACGTACGTCCGTTCGGTCGGAACTCGAACGTACGTTCGTCCGTTCAGCCTGCCTCTTCACGTACGTCCGTTCAGGCGGAATTCGAACGCACGTGCGTCCGTTCGGCCTCGCCCTGCACGTACGTCCGTTCAGGCGGAATTGTAACGTACGTGCGTCCATTCGGCCTCGCCCTGCACGTACGTCAGACGGGTGGAATTCGTACGTACGTATGTCCGTTCGGCCTCGCACTGGATGTACGTACGATCTGGCGGAATTCGAACGTACATGCGTCCGTTCGGCCTCCCCCTGCACGTACGTCGCTTCGGGCGGAATTCGAACGTACATGCGTCCATTCGGCCTCACCCTGCACGTACGTCCAACGCGCGGAATTCGAACGTACGTACGTCCGTTCGGGCTTAATTGTTACGTGCGAGCGTCCCTTCCGCCTCGCTCTGCACGTACGTCCGTTCGGTCTCGCTCTGCACGTACGTCCGTTCGGTCGGAACTCGAACGTACGTTCGTCCGTTCAGCCTGCCTCTTCACGTACGTCCGTTCAGGCGGAATTGTAACGTACGTGCGTCCATTCGGCCTCGCCCTTCACGTACGTCAGACGGGTGTAATTCGTACGTAAGTATGTCCGTTCGGCCTCGCGCTGGATGTACCTACGTTCTGGCGGAATTCGAACGTACGTGCGTCCGTTCGGCCTCCCCCTGCACGTACGTCGCTTCGGGCGGAATTGGAACGTACATGCGTCCATTCGGCCTCACCCTGCACGTACGTCCAACGCGCGGAATTCGAACGTACGTACGTCCGTTCGGGCTTAATTGTAACGTGCGAGCGTCCCTTCGACCTCGCTCTGCACGTACGTCCGTTCGGTCTCGCTCTGCACGTACGTCCGTTCGGTCTCGCTCTGCACGTACGTCCGTTCGGAACTCGAACGTACGTGCGTCCGTTCGTCCTCTCTCTGCACGTACGTCCGTTCAGGCGGAATTTGAACGTACGTTCGTCCGTTTGGCCTCGCCCTGCCCGTACGTCCGTTCAGGTGGAATTGTAACGTACGTGCGTACATTCGGCCTCGCCCTGCACGTACGTCCGTTCAGGCGGAATTGTAACGTACGTGCGTACGTTCGTGCGGAATTCGAACGTACGTGCGTCCGTTCGGCCTCCCCCTGCACGTACGTCGCTTCGGCCGGAATTGGAACGTACATGCGTCCATTCGGCCTCGCCCTGCACGTACGTCCAACGCGCGGAATTCGAACGTACGTACATCCGTTCGGCCTCCCCCTGCACGTACGTCCGTTCGGGCTTAATTGTAACGTGCCAGCGTCCCTTTGGCCTCGCTCTGCACGTACGTCCGTTCGGTCAGAACTCGAACGTACGTGCGTCCGTTCGTCCTCTCTCTCTGCACGTACGTCCGTTCAGGTGGAATTTGAACGTCCGTTCGTCCTTTCAGCCTCCCTCTGCACGTACCTTCGTTGGGAATTCGAACGTACGTGATTCCTTTCGCCCCCCCCCCAGCACGTACGTACTTTGGAGTGAAATTCGATCGAACGTCCGTTCGGCCTCCCCTTGCACGTACGACCGTCCGGGCGGAATTCGAACGTACGTGCGTCCGTTCGTCGGTCCCCCTGCCCATACGTCCGTTCGGGCGGAATTGGAACATACATGCGTCCATTCGGCCTCACCCTGCACGTACGTCCGTTCGGGCTTAATTGTAACGTGCGAGCGTCCTTTCGGCCTCGCTATGCACGTACGTCCGTTCGGTCTCGCTCTGCACGTACGTCCGTTCGGCCTCGCTCTGCACGTGCGTCCGTTCGGTCTCGCTCTGCACGTACGTCCGTTCGGTCGGAACTCGAACGTACGTTCGTCCGTTCAGCCTGCCTCTTCACGTACGTCCGTTCAGGCGGAATTCGAACGCACGTGCGTCCGTTCGGCCTCTCCCTGCACGTACGTCCGTTCAGGCGGAATTGTAACGTACGTGCGTCCATTCGGCCTCGCTCTGCACGTACGTCAGACGGGGGGAATTCGTACGTACGTATGTCCGTTCGGCCTCGCGCTGGATGTACGTGCGTTCTGGCGGAATTCGAACGTACGTGCGTCCGTTCGTCCTCTCTCTGCACGTGCGTCCGTTCGGCCTCCCCCTGCACGTACGTCGGTTCGGGCGGAATTGGAACGTACATGCGTCCATTCGGCCTCACCCTGCACGTACGTCCGACGCGCGGAATTCGAACGAACGTACGTCCGTTCGGGCTTAATTGTAACGTGCGAGCGTCCCTTCGGCCTCGCTTTGCACGTACATCCGTTCGGTCTCGCTCTGCACGTACGTCCGTTCAGGCGGAATTTGAACGTACGTTCGTCCGTTTGGCCTCGCCCTGCACGTACGTCCGTTCAGGCGGAATTGTAACGTACGTGCGTACATTCGGCCTCGCCCTGCACGTACGTCCGTTCAGGCGGAATTGTAACGTACGTGCGTCCATTCGGCCTCGCGCTGCATGTACGTACGTTCGGGCGGAATTCGATCGTACGTGCGTCCGTTCGGCCTCCCCCTCCACGTACGTCGCTTCGGCCGGAATTGGAACGTACATGCGTCCATTCGGCCTCGCCCTGCACGTACGTCTAACGCGCGGAATTCGAACGTACGTACGTCCGTTCGGCCTCCCCCTGCACGTACGTCCGTTCGGGCTTAATTGTAACGTGCCAGCGTCCCTTTGGCCTCGCTCTGCACGTACGTCCGTTCGGTCAGAACCCGAACGTACGTGCGTCCGTTCGTCCTCTCTCTGCACGTACGTCCGTTCAGGCGGAATTTGAACGTACGTTCGTCCGTTCAGCCTCCCTCTGCACGTACCTTCGTTGGGAATTCGAACGTACGTGATTTCTTTCGCCCCCCCCCCAGCACGTACGTACTTTGGAGTGGAATTCGATCGTACGCGCGTCCGTTCGGCCTCCCCCTGCACGTACGTCCGTTTGGGTGGAATTCGAACGTCCGTTCGGCCTCCCCTTGCACGTACGACCGTCCGGGCGGAATTCGAACGTACGTGCGTCCGTTCGTCGTCTCCCTGCCCATACGTCCGTTCGGGCGGAATTGGAACATACATGCGTCCATTCGGCCTCACGCTGCACGTACGTCCGTTCGGGCTTAATTGTAACGTGCGAGCGTCCTTTCGGCCTCGCTCTGCACGTACGTCCGTTCGGTCTCGCTCTGCACGTACGTCCGTTCGGTCGGAACTCGAACGTACGTTCGTCCGTTCAGCCTGCCTCTTCACGTACGTCCGTTCAGGCGGAATTCGAACGCACGTGCGTCCGTTCGGTCTCCACATGAACGTAAGCCCGTTCGGGCGGAATTCGGCCTCCCCCTGCACGTAGGTACGTGCGTCAGTTCGGCCACCCTTTTCACATACGTCCTTTCGGGCCGAATTCGAACCTACGTGCGTCCCTTCGGCCTCCAATTACACGTACGTCCGTTAGGAATTCGAACGTACGTGCGTCCGTTCGGCCTCGCCCTGCACGTACGCCCAACGCGCGGAATTAGAACGTACGTACGTCCGTTCGTCCTCTCTCTGCACGTACGTCCGTTCAGGCGGAATTTGAACATACGTGATTCCGTTCGGCCTCCCCCTGCACGTACGTCCGTTCGGGCGGAATTCGAACGTACGTGCGTCCGTTCGGCCTCCCTCTTCACGTACGTGCGTCCTTTCGGCCTCCCACTTCACGTACGTCCGTTCGGAATTTGAACGTACCTCTGTCCGTTCGGCCTCCCCCTGCACGTAGGTCCGTTCAGGCGGAATTGTAACGTACGTATGTCCGTTCGGCGTCGCGCTGCACGTACGTCCGTTCGGGTTGAATTGGAACGTACGTGCGTCCATTCCGCCTCGCCCTACACGTACGTCTGACGGGTGGAATTCGTACGTACGTATGTCCGTTCGGCCTCGCGCTGCACGTATGTACGTTCGAGCGGAATTCGAACGTACAAGCGTCCCTTCGGCTTCCCTCTGCACGTACGCCCGTTCGGGCGAAATTCGAACGTACGTGCGTCAGTTTGGCCTCCCCCTGCACGTACGTCGTTCGGGCTGAATTCCAATGTACGTGATTCCGTTCGGCCTCCCACTGCACGTACGTCCATTCGGGCTGAATTCGAACGAACGTGCGTCCGTTCGGCCTTCCTCTGCACGTACGTCCGTTCGGGCGGAATTCCAACGTATGTGCGTCCGTTCGGCCTCGCCCTGCACGTAGGTCCGTTCGGCCTCGCCCTGCACGTAGGTCCGTTCAGGCGGAATTGTAACGTACGTGCGTCCATTCGGCCTCGCCCTGCACGTACGTCCGACGGGTGGAATTCGTACGTACGTATGTCCGTTCGGCCTCGCGCTGCATGTACGTCCGTTCGGGTGGAATTGGAACGTACGTGCGTCCGTTCGGCCTCCCTCTGCACGTACGTCCGTTCGGGCGGAATTCGTACGTACGTGCGTTAGTTCGGCCTGCCTCTGCACGCACGTCCGTTCGGGCAGAATTCGAACGGACGTGCGTCCGTTGGGCCACCCTTTGCACGTACGTATATAAATACACACGATGGGCTTCTGTCAGTCTTCATCTGCCAAATTCACTCGCAAGGCTTTTGTCAGCCCGAGGCTGTAGTAGAAGGCACAAGGTGCCACGTAGTGGAAATGAACCCGGAACCTTGTGGTTTGGAAGCAAGCTTCTCACCTCACAGCCACTATGTCTGTGTTTGCATGTACGTGACTTCGAAACAAAAAACTTTCACTCTGACTCCTCATCCTCGTTTAACATCCGCTTTCCATGCTAGCATGGGTTGGATGATTTGACTAAGGACTGGTGAAACCAGATGGCTACACCAGGCTGCAATCTGATTTGGCAGAGTTTCTACAGCTGGATGCCCTTCCTAACTCCTCTTTATATAATTAAGTGATTGTGGTATACATATCTCATAAAGCATTTGCATACGTTGTACTTTGAATAGGCCTCTATCTTATAACTTAGTTTATATTAAAGAATAAAGATTGGTCTTATATCTTATCAGTTGTAAAGTGATGCTACTGTCTTTTTCTTTTACAGGACAGAATATTGTTTCGTTCACGACGTAAAAACATCATCATTTGTACTGATTATAACAGTGTCATGAACATCAATTTATCAGACCACAAACCTGTTTACGGAGTGTTTGAAGTTTCGCTGAGACCCGGAAGGGACACGTGAGTATTCTATTCTCTTTCTCCTGTCTCAGTCATTTGACTGCAGCCATGCTGGAGCACCGCCTTTAGTCGAGAGAATCGATCCCCAAGGACTTATTCTTTCGGTCTCTTTTTGCTGAACCGCTAAGTTATGGGGACGTAAACACACCAGCATCGGTTGTCAAGCAATGGTGGGGGGGGGGGGACAAACACACCAATACATATATATACACACGATGGGCTTCTTTCAGTTTCCGTCTACCAAATCCACTCACAAGGCTTTGGTCAGCCTGAGGCTATAGTAGAATACAATTGTCCAAGGTGCCACGCAGTGGGATTGGTAAGCAAACTACTTACCACACAGCCACTAAGATTTTAGATTATATTTTGGCGAGGAAATGGAGAAAGATTGTCACCTTTAAATTACACCATGACACATTGGATAATGTATTCTGATACTATACACCCATGAAAATAAGACAGGATGCTGAGGTGCATGACTAGAATGCATTTAATTATAGGCTAGTTGGATCATGATCATCTTGTGAGTTAAATAATAATAATACAAAACATGAGATCTTCTAGCATTAATCTTTTACTTGCCGTGCTGGGGCACCACCTAGAAGAGTTTTAATTGAACAAAACGCCAGGACTTATTTTTTTAAGCTTAGTACTTAGTAAACACTAAAACCAGTCGTCAAGCAGTAGCGGGGGACATACACACACATATATATATATATATATATATATATGTATATATACACAGTGAAACCTCACAGTACGAGTTTAATTCATTCGATGACTGAGGTCGTCTTACGATTTACTCATTTTACAAATTAATCTTTCCCCATTGAAATTAACTAAAATACAATTAATCTGTTCCAGCCCTCCCCAAAAACCACTCAAAAATAATTTTTTATGGGTTTTAAAACAGAAAAGGTATAGTTACAAGTCAAATGCCAATTATAAAAAAGAGAATGTAAAAGAAATATGTAAACTGGTTTTATTAACTGAATTTGTGTGCGCGTACAATGGAGCACTCGTACTGTGAGGTTCTACTGTATATATATGTATACACATAATAGGTTTCTTTCAGTTTCCATCTACCAAATCCACCCCGCAAGGTTTTGACTGGTTCGAGGCTATAGTAGAAGACACTTGCCCAAGGGGGCAAGCAGTGGGACTGAACCCAGAACTATGTGGTTGGGAAGCAGGCTTCTTACCATACAGCCACACCTTGCACCTATGTTGAAGACATTAAATTTTGTTTCTTTTTCCAAATTTTTCTAGGATGGCATTGGCTGCTGGAAAATTCAACCGAGAAGTTTATATTGAAGGTAAGTGTTTAAACTAAAGCTGTTATCTATGTACAAAGGTGTGGTTCCAAGATAAAGACCACATGAGGCATGAATCCTGACCAGGCATGCCACACTACTAAAGAAATTCAAGATAATTTTTCATTAGGTGTGCCATTCAGAAAGTGCCACAGGACATAGTTTGCCCATGGCTCTTCTATGCAGTCATTTAAACTGCTGTAATAATATTAATACCAGAACTGGCTCTCAGATGCTTGAGTGTCGAGTATTTTCTGCGATACTCAACACTACTACAGCTGTGCATATACACACACACATACATGCATAGGGTTTAGAGATTGATGCTTGAGTGTCGAGTATTTTCCACGATACTTGGTACTGCTACAGCTGTGCACACATACACATGCATAAACACATACATACACATGCATAAACACATACATACACATAAGCCAGGCAGCTGGGAAAAAATCGAAGAAATAAAACGCATTTTACAGGAATCACCAAACAAATACTTTCGGTTTTGATGTACTTTCTCTGAAAGATCACCAAAACTCAACTGTTGTTCCCTCATGCAGATGACGTCCATAACTAAAAATGTTCTAACAGTTTCAAATTTTTGTGTGTCTTTACAGCAAACCGTCGTCGAGCTGAAAACCAGTTTGGTCAACCAGTGAATGACAAGTCCAGTTCCGTCTGTGCTATACAGTAATTCTCTGGAGAAGCAACATTCTCTACCAAACTGTATTGAACCGTAATTGAACCAATCATGACGTGAAAGTTTCCAACTCCGGGTATATTTAATCTGACCAGTAACACACACACCTTAAGTTATTAGATAAAAAAAGAAAAAAAAAAAAAAGACATTCATTTCGTCATCTCACAAAATGTATTTCTTTCACTATTTTGTAATTGTCTGTTAAAGGGGTGGAAGGATGGACAGTGGTGATGGTAGGAGGGGAAATTTTGACTCCTGAAGAAAGAAGAAGAAAAAATAATTTTTCAAAAAATTGATTTTCTTCCTGAGTTTTAATTTGTCGAGTGAGTAACTTAATCTAAGACTGTGTTCATACTGAAGCACTTATATTGTGGAAGAGTCTTTCTTATTTATTTCTTTACTGCCCACAAGGGGCTAAACACAGAGGGGACAAACGGATTAAGTCAATTATGTCGACCCCAGTGTGTAACTGGTACTTATTTAATCAACCCCGAAAGGATGAAAGGCAAAGTCGACCTCGGCGGAATTTGAACTTAGAACGTAACAGCAGACGAAATACCGCTAAGCATTTCGCCAGGCGTGCTAACGTTTCTGCCAGCTTTCTATAACACACAAAGCTGTTAAATGCATTTGAAGTTTAGCATATAAGACACGTCTCAAACCTGCTGAAATGGTTCCTGCACCACTGCCGTGTCACACTGGATGTATGAGAAGGCACACTGTCTTGTGTGGACATGTAATTATCTCCAGATGTTTCGGTCACCCATGGTCAAACATTATCCTCCAACATTTTCATGTAAATTGCTGAAGTGACCTTTGTCTCTTTTTTAAAGAACACCAGAGATTTTCCCCCATTGGATGACACTGCCACCCAAACCATCACTCCAGTAGACTTTATTCGGTAAAATACCTAATGGGTGCCTTCGAGAACATCATCCAGCCTTGTGGCCAAGGCCAAGATGTGTGGTTAAGAAATTTGCTTTCAGCCAAGTATTTTTGATTTTAATTGTGTATGACCTCCTTGGCTAAGCGTTGTGCTGACGTTGTATTTTTAAGAGAAATTGAGTAGAAACTGTGCATCAAGTGAGCTAGAATGGAGACAAGCAGTTAGTTAGTTTGTTCACAGGCATGCCCCTCACCAAGTGGGGGTACTGGACAGCTCTGCCCCATTATTCAATGGTGCACCCTCAGATTTACAGTGATACACTTATTTCGAAATTCCACTTTAGCATTATTACAAACTAGTGCCCATCCAGAAATATTCTGAAGCACCCAGCTAGCCAACAGGTCTGTTCAGAGGAACTGCACCCAATGAGGTAGTCAGAGACAAGGTAGCGAGAGGAGACAACTATAAAAGGTAAAAAAAACTGAAAAAGAAGACTCGACACTGAAGGCATTTACAAATAGATTTTACTTAATTATAGAGTTCAAGGAAGTAAAAGGTGCCAATGTGTACATAGTACATGGCTACTATGTTGTTATGGTTTCATGATTTCTCTGCTGCAACTTCTGAAAAATAGGAAAAGAGAAAAGAAAATATGTATATAAATATATTGCAACACAGTTACTTTGGGGCTACACTGGCATGGGATCTACAAGAGAGATTAATTCAGATTCTAAAAATTATTTTGTAATTACTTAGCATTGTAAATGCATTTTTAAAAAAAATTCTTACTGTTTTAATAATGAGAAAACCATATAATAATTAAAATAAATGCGTAGATCACGGAGCATAGTAAATTTGCTCATGTAGATCTCATGGAAAGTAGTACTAGCACAAACTAAAACTAAAAAGTAATCTCTCTTTAAATTGGAGATCAAATAGCAAAGTGGCACCTTTCTCTTTCTTAAGAAATGATGTGAATTTAGTGCTGGTTTCTTGTAGAAAATGCAACTGCCTTTGTCTTGTCACTGATCACATTGGAAAAATCTTTAACCAACATCTTACAGGTTTTTAGGAATTGAAAAGTAATTTCCCTTGTAGATCACATGCCAAAGTGTCACCGTTACTTTTCCTTGACAGGCTTTGCTCTGCTGAATATTGATTTCAAATTTTGGCACAAGGCCAGCAATTTCGAAGGATGGAGTAAGTCGATTACACTTCCGCTGTTTATAGCAGTGCTTGGAAGGAAGGTGTGTAGCATGTGATCGTCCCATTGACCATGATTGAGAAAGTTGTCGTGGCAATACCTGCTCAGAGGCCTATGCAAAGTTGCAGAAAGTGTATGGAGAGGAGTGTATGAGCTGCACACAAGTGTACGAATGGTTCAGACATTTCCAAGATGGCTGAAAAAAATGTCAATACTGATGAACGTTCTGGGAGACCTACAACCAGCAGAACTGAGAAAAACATTGCAGCTGTGAGGGGAAATCGTTGAATCAACATCCTTGAGTTATCAGAGGATGTGCAGATTAGTCCTGGTTCAGTTCAGTCCGTTATCTTCATATTTCAAGAAACTAATATACAACAATATTATCAAACCATTATGCAAGAGGTACAAAATTTAAACTTTACTTAAAATCAATAAAATTTCTTCCTTCTCGGTACAACAAAATTATTTCTACACCATTACTTTAAAAAACAAATTTTTTTAACTACCTCAACTTAAATATCAACCAACCTATTTTAACAAACCAATAAATATACATTTAATTAAGTCATTGGACTGTGGTCACGGTGGACTATGTATCCGGACTGTTGCCATAGAAACGATGCTAAAGCACACAGAGTGAAGCCACTTGGCAAAGATTGACCTTGAGCTCTGCTGTGCATGCATACTAAGTTTTAACGTTCTAGCTCACTTCTGCTGTTTACAGCAGTGCTTGGAAGGAATGTGTCTACTAAGTTTGTGCCGAAACTGCTTTCAGGTGGCCAAGAAGACACGCAGGTTTCAGTTGCACAAGATAGCCTTGATATTGTCGAGAACAATGACAACCAACTACATGGTTCCGGGTTCAGTCCCACTGCATGGCACTTTGGGCAAGTGTCTTCTACTATAGCCTCGGGCCAACCAAAGCCTTGTGAATGGATTTGGTAGACGGAAACTGAAAGAAACCCATCGTATATATGTGTATATATATATATATATATATATATATATATATATATATATATATATATATATATATATGTATGTATGTATGTATGTATGTGTGTTTGTCCCCCCCACCATCGCTTGACAACCGATGCTGGGGTGTTTACGTCCCCGTAACTTAGCAGTTTGGCAAAAAGAAACCGATAGAATAAGTACTAGGCTTACAAAGAATAAGTCCTGGGGTCGATATACTCGACCAAAAGCGGTGCTCCAGCATGGCCACAGTCAAATGACTGAAACAAGTAAAAGAGTAAAAAGAAAGTGGCCTCTGAGCAGGTATCGCCAAGCTTTTGGCAAACTTTGATGCAGATTCTCTGCTCAACTTCCTCTGTCCCGTCAATGCGACGATTACACGCTACACACCTTCCTTCCAAGCACTGCTGCAGTAAACAGCGGAAGTGAGCTAGAACGTTAAAACTTACTACACATGCACAGCAGAGTTCAAGATAAACGTGTGCCAAGTGGCTTCACTCTGTGTGCTTTAGCATCGTTACTATGGCAGCTGTCCGGATACTTATTGATCAGACTACTTATAGGGCTATGTACCTCAGCATGTGGGTGGAGGCACAATGGCCCAGTGGTTAGGGCAGCGGACTCGCGGTCATAGGATCACGGTTTCGATTCCCAGATCGGGCGTTGTGAGTGTTTATTGAGCGAAAACACCTAAAGCTCCACAAGACTCCAGCAGGGGCTGGTGGTGAACCCTGCTGTACTCTTTCACCACAACTTTCTCTCACTCTTACTTGCTGTTTCTGTTGTGCCTGTAATTCATAGGGTCAGCCTTGTCACACTGTGTCACGCTGAATATCCCCGAGAACTACGTTAAGGGTACACGTGTCTGTGGAGTGCTCAACCACTTGCACGTTAATTTCACAAGCAGGCTGTTCCGTTGATTGGATCAACTGGAACCCTCGACGGAGTGCCGACAACCACCTCAGCATGTGGTACATAGTCCACCGTGACCACAGTCCAATGAATGAATCCAGGAAATGAAAGAATACTCTACCAAGCACAGCCATAGACCGAAGGAAAGAAAATAACTTACTGACTGGTTTTCCTCCTTCCCATCGTGTAGCCTTTACAAATGCCGCAGACTGCTTCTCAGCCGCTGCTCTCGGTGCTGGGTGGAGACAAGATCGCACAACTTTGGCACAGATTGATGAAAACTGCACATAACTAAAAAAAAAAAATTTTTTTTTTTAAATTACAAGACAATGTAAGTTCTTAAAAATTAAACTTTTTTTTTTCTAAAGTATTATTCAAACATTCACAAATTGGTAATAATGCCACACTTTGGTTTCCAATGAGATAATTATTATTTTTTTTTTAATCATTAACTCCATTACATCATCATCGTTTTTCCCATGCTGGCATGGGGTGGATGAGTTTTTAGAGGTCAAAATGTCCTTCTTGTCACTAATTGTTCAAATGGACCTGGACAAGATTTGAACTCGGAGCATAGATGTAAGTAAATACGTTCCAATTTAGATTCAGAGACAAGATCCAGCATCCAGAACAATGCTTTTCCAACATGTGTGTCGTGACATTTACTCACTCTTTATGACATCACCGTGGAGGCGCAATGGCCCAGTGGTTAGGGCAGCGGACTCGCAGTCATAGGATCGCGGTTTTGATTCCCAGACCGGGCATTGTGAGTGTTTATTGAGCAAAAACACCTAAAGCTCCACGAGGCTTCGGCAGGGGATGGTGGCGAACCCTGCTGTACTCTTTCACCACAACTTTCTCTCACTCTTACTTCCTGTTTCTGTTGTGCCTGTAATTCAAAGGGTCAGCCTTGTCACACTGTGTCACGCTGAATATCCCCGAGAACTACGTTAAGGGTACATGTGTCTGTGGAGTGCTCAGCCACTTGCACGTTAATTTCACGAGCAGGCTGTTCCGTTGATTGGATCAACTGGAACCCTCGACGTCGTAAGCGACGGAGTGCCAACAACAATGACATCACCATACTTATTTTAAAGCTGGAATAATCTCATCAAAAAGCTAAACCCTGTTTCTATAACAGAACAAAATTTTGATGCCACAAGAACCTTTGTACTGTTGCTCAAAACTCCTACAAACAGAAACCAAGTCAGCCTTAAATCACACCTCATCATCTTAAAAATGAAAGGATAGAGAATAAATAATCTTTTCTACTTTCGGCACAAGGCCCAAAAGTTTTTGGAAGTGGGAGGAGGGGCAGTCAATTAGATCAACCCCAGTATGCAACTGGTACTTAATTTATTGACCCCAAAAGGATGAAAGGCAAAGTCAACCTCGGTGGAATATGTAGTAACGGGTAAAATACCGCTAAGCATCTCGGTCGGCATGCTAAAAACTCTGCCAGCTCGCCAACTTGGATAGAATAAATAATGCAATATTCTCCTGGCCTCTTTTGCTTAGCTGCTAAGTAATAGGGATGCAAACATACCAACACCAGTTGTCAAGCAGTGGTGGGGGATAAATATATACATATATTCGACCTTCTTTCAGTTTCCTTCAACCAAACCTCACAAGGCTTTAATCAGCATGTGGACATATGGCTATAGAAGAAGACACTTGTCCAAGGTGTCAGGCACTGGGACTGAACCCAGAACCATGTGGTTGAGAAGCAAGCTTCTTACCACACAGCCACGCCTGCACCTTTATATACACACACATATTCATGCTTATATATCCATATTTTGACATCATGTGATGATTGTAAATGAGGATCACTGTCCTACAAGTGGTGTTGTTTGTTTCCAGTCTCCCATAAGGAAATATTACACTTCTCGGTAACAGGTAAGGGTAAGTGACAGGAAGAGCATCTGGATTTAGAAAATCTGCCTCGATACACTCCATCTGACTCATGGAAACTTGGAAAAGTGGACGTTAAACAATAACTGGTACTTATTTTTCCAACCCCGAAAGGATGAAAGGCAACGCCGACCTCGGAGGAATTTCAGATCGTGGAGACGGACAAAAATACAGCTAAGCATTTCGACCGGCGTGCTAATAATGATGTCAAATGTTTTGGTGCGTGACTTTTGGCTTACCCTGTATAATTCCTACATTTTTAAAGAAGTCTTTCAGACGTGTTAATTATTCTGTGTAAACATTGAGAACAAGTGATAAGTGATACCGAAATTACGTAACAAAAGGTTTCTGTTGAGGAATTAAAACCGAAAGAGTTTTGTTACTTTTTGTTTTTCAGTAACATTTTAATAAAATAAAAGAAAAAAAAACATTGAATTTCTGCATAAGAACATTTAGTAGCGAAAAGAGAAAAGCAACTAATTTTCTTCTTTATATCACAGACAAGGGAGGCAGTCAAGGTGATAGAGAATATACGGTTTGTGTATGTGTGAGGTCAATTCATGCTCTCGTTAAAAGCGGTCCATCCGCGACTATCTTGTCTATTTTTCAGACATACTTTACCTAAATTACAACATCCAATGTTGTTGACACTTTTTCTTAAGACAGCATAGTATGATCTGAAGGAAGTCTACATGCTATTTCTTGCCATATTTGTATATTTTCTTTAATTTGTAGCTCTCTATCAACTTCATGCACAACCTACAGTTACGTTTTTAATCTACCCGAAACTGATAAAATTAGAACAAGTATATATAATAATAATAATAATAATGCTTTCAAATTTTAGAACAATGCCAACAATTTTGGGGGTAGGAGGGATTAAATCGATTATATCGACTCCTAGTGCTTGAACTGGTACTTATTTTATCGCTCCAGACAGGATGAAAGGCAAAGTCGACCTCGGCGGAATTTGAACTCGGAACGTAAATGCGGACGAAATCCCGCTAAGCATTTTGCCCCAGCGTGCTAATTACTACCAATAATAATGATAATAAATAACAGCAACAATTAATGTAGACCTCAATTAGCCAGGCAGAAGTCGACCGTGTGTCTCGTCAAAAGAAATCATTGCGTGTGTCCTGTCCTTGGAAGTGAAAAGGCAAAGTGAAGACTTTACTACCGAACAGGGCAAAATATTACAAGGAGCTTCGATAATAATGAAAATTATTATAAACACAGCGTCGTGTATAATATACCAGAACAGGTATTTTAATACAAATGGCTAAATATATATTCATTCTTTCACCTTTTGCTTAACGATGTAATTGCATGTCAGAGATACACCTTCGTTTCACATACATAATTGAATGCCTCTAAAACAATTAAGCACGACCTTCTTCCACTGAAATTTGGCAATTTTAAAGAATTACACCGAGTAGGGGTTAAATATGTATTACATTAAAAAGAACTGGTATATTTCTCTAAAGATATCCTCGACGTGAACCTAAATAAAAAACAGGACAAGGGTTTTTCGCTTCAGCCTGTCTCTTCTTCTGCTTATATTATATTCGTTCTGCATATTTTAAACACTGGATAAAAGCAATGGTGTTGTGATATTAATGAAATAAACGAAATAGCTTACTTTAGTCCAGCTTGACGCCAAAATGTAGACATGGTGAGTGAAAAGGTTGAGTGACGAGAGGAACCAGGCGAAGCAGAAAGGTGGACGTAACCTTGACGAAACCTACCCAGAATGCACCACTTCAAACGGTGTATACCGAACAGAAGCTTCCGGTAAAATTATATCCGTCTGCAACAGTAGTTCTCGAACGGGAGTGTCCAGATAGGATTTTTGTTAGGGTCCACTCAAGTAAAATAGTAAATTGGAGATCCTTACGTTACAAGTCCTAACGTAAGATCGCCGAAAATTTTGTTTTAGAAGCATTTATTGCAGGAAACATTTAGGTTTCTTTCTTTAACGTTTTACATAGTTCGAACTATACAAGTGAATGCGTGCGAAACAAATTTTGAAAGACGTATCTGTAAAATTAGTTTTTAAACATTGAATGGCTAGCGGGTGGGGAGAGGCACTAGAATAAAAATAGTGATCAAATGGTTCCACAGGTTTTTTAAAAATGGTTGGGAACCACGGGGTCTTCAATAATGATTAGTTATGGGTTCTCATTCTTAAGGTATTTTTCGATGTTGTTGTTATTATTATTATTATTATTATTATTATTATTCAGGTCACTGCCTGGAATCAAACTTCGAATCTTGGGGTTAGTAACCTGTGCTCTTAACCACTACACCATATGCCTGTGGGCAATTATGGAGTGAATTTTAGGGCTTATAAATCTAATATTCTCCTATCCTTCCTTAATACCGGTTCCCTTATGCTGCTCATATCTGCACCCGGTCTGCTTAGGAGGTTGTTGTGCCCTAGCATATGTGCTGCTTCTTTTAGTTTTCTTATTTTCCAGTGGTGTTCTCTGTCTATTATTTTAACTTCAACCCACAGGGGGAAGTGGTCTCCATTTTTCCATACATGATCAGCTATACCCGATTTATCAATATCTCTTCTTTGTATGACCCTTCACAGCTGAATGGGATGGAATACATGCAGTTTTTGGCCATATTCTCTTCTATTTGTGGTTTTATTCGAAGGAGGGTATATCAGCCGAAACGTTGTGTTAACAACAAACAAGATGAGGACAAATATCTGCCAAATGTAAATAATGTATATTTCTTTTGGTTCTTCAGCTTTTCAGTTTAACTCTCACCAAAGTCAAATTGCCTAAAGAGAAAAAAAACTTGTTATCCCCTACAAGTTTCTCACTGGTTTCCACTTCTTCAACTCCTCTACATTGATGTCCTTTAAGGATCCTAAATAAATAAATACAATAAATGAAATGCAATGATTATTCAGTCTCCAGCATCTTCGTTCGTTCACCTCTTTCTTCATGGAAAAGATGCTAGTCTCTTGTAAGTCACTTCTGTTACTGTTAACTCCAGCTTGGTCATAGCCATCTCTGAAGAGCAGACCCATGATCTAAGATGTTCTTATAATAGTGTACCTTGGACTACATTATCCAATGTGTTTTTCCTTTTAAGACTGTAGGGTGTATAGATAGATAGATAGATAGATTTGGTGGAGGAGAGATTTTCTTGAGGGAGATTTGGCTGCTATTTCTACCAAGTAGGTCTACAGAGAAGTTTTATTCATTGGTTAATTTGAACTCAAGACTGCAAGCTAACACAAACATTTATCAATTTCTGTATCCCTGCTAATAACAGTGAATTGCATTTTTCAATGTCGTCTATTTTATAAACTATTCATAAGTCAAATAAATTAGTTTACTGTGAAAGAAAGAAGAGAAGTTTAATGTTTGGGTGGAGACTCTTTGTCACACGAAAGTTTTTTCTAACTCACTGAAAAACTAATTCAATCCACATTTAAACTGTTTATCCTCACTAACCAACAATTCAGATGCTCTTTGGTTTCCTTGGGTTCTAAGATTTATGTTCTTTTCATCATTAACCAATCCAAAAGGATTAACAGAATCATTAGAACATCAGACAAAATATTAAGTAATATTTGTTCCAGTTCTTTATGTTTTGGGTTTAAGTCCCTCTAAGGTCAACTTAACCTCTCATTCTTCTGAGATTGGTAATAAGGAAAATACCAGACCAGTGTGGTTGATTGATGAAATTGTTAGAACGCTGAATACAATGTCATAAGGTATTTATTTTGGCTCTTAACATTCTGAGTTCAAATCTTGATGTGGCTTACCTTACCTTTCGTTCTTCCAGGGTCAATGAAACAAAAACACAAATCCTGGGGCCAAAATTGCTAGAGTGTTAGACAATATTCCATGGAATCTTTGCTCTGGCTCTTTTAAGCTCTGAGTTCAAATCCTGCAGGGATCAATTTTGCCTTCCATTTTTCCAGGGTTAATTAAATAGAATATGAGTCTACAGCAAAAGACTGGCAAAATTTATTTGAATATCAGACAAAATACCTTGTGGTATTTACTTTCAACTATTTGCATTCTGTGGCTGTCTGTGATGACACTGGTGCTAAACTATATCAGCAATTGTCTTTTCTTTAAATAGTTTTGGTAACATAGAAAGTGGAGGAAACTTACTGTAGGTTCTTCATTGAATAGACTCTGCCTTTTCTTTACCAAAAGCCATTTTATTCCAGTTTTGTTTATACCAAGCATGAGCAACCTTTATCAAGAAGTGGGCCACATGAACCAGAGCTCATCATCAGAGGAACTGCACTACTAATAGAAATTCAACTTAAATTTTTGTAGCCACACAATTGAGAAAGTTCCATGAGCTGCAGTTTGCCCATAATTGGTTTATACTCACTAACTGCTAAGGCACGCCATCAATAGTATTCTTGAAATAAGTATCTATGCCTGTTTCTTTCATTTCATGATTGATTAAAACAGCGGACGGACAAAACTGCTAAAGCAGTGAACAAAATACAACCACGTAGTTTTTGCTCCACTTCTTGGATGTTCTGAGTTCAAATCTCACTGAGGTCAGATTTCAGATTTAATTAAAGAGGTGGAGAGACAGAATTGTCAGAGCAATGAACAAAATACTACCATGGCGCAGCAGTGACTGTGCATGGTAAGAAGCTTGTTTCTCAACTACATGGTTCCGGGTTCAGTCCCACTGTGTGGCACCTTGGGCTAGTGTCTTCTACTTTAGCTCTGAACTTACTACTAACGAATATGAATCCATTATCACTATCATTATCATTCGTCCCTTCAGCGTTTAGATTATTTCTGTCAAATGAAATGCTTAGTTATTCACATCGTCGTCGTCATCATCACCATCACCATTTAATATCTGTTTTCCATGCTGGCATGGGTTGGATGGTTTGACTGAAATCTGTTAAGCTAAGAAGCTGCACCAGGCTCCAATCTGATTTGGCAAGGTTTCTACAGCTGGATGCCCTTCCTAACACCAACCACTCCAAGAGCATAGTGGGTGCTTTTTACATGCCACTGGCACAGGTGCCATTGATCTGTCACTGACATTGGCTACAACTATGGTCAAACTTGACTTGACAGGTCTACACAAGTATATCATCAAAGGCCACATTGCTTTCTATTAATTATGCCTTACTCGTAACTTCGAAATTTCAATGATGTATTGTTTATTTTTCGAATAACATTTTAGGTTAGGTGTGAGAGGTCAAATCTGGAAATCCGGCTGGTTTGAACATAGGACAGGTAGAACATTTTGGCTGGATATGTCCAGTTTAAATGCTAAAGGGCTAATGTCCATTTTTTTCATGCTTGCATAGGTCAGATGAAATTTGTAAAGGCAGGCATATTTTCCGACGGCAGGATGCCTTTCCTGTCACCAACACTCACCTGTTTCCGGCCAAGTAATATTTCTCCATGACTAGGTATGCTTTATATGGAAGACTGGAAATGAACGACTTCACTTGTATGACATTGTCTCTCATTTATAACCATCACATGATGTCTAGATAAAAGTATGCACAAACAAAACGCATTATGTATGTATATTGAAGTTCTCTGCAATGTAAGATCTTCTCTTCCCTAATGACGGAGGCTCGTCTCATCCAGTGTTAATCGCATCCATTACGGCCGCATATTGTGATGAACTACATCTACCAACATTATTATGGATCTCTGAGCCCCCAGAAACAGCTGTTGGACTTATAAAACCTTTCTTCTACCCCTTTAATTTTCTGTCATTTGTATTCTGTGTAAGCTGGATCTATTAATATAAATACCTATATATTTATTCTTAAAAATTCATCAGTCTCCAGGGCAGCCTTTGACTCTTTTTTTCCTATCCAAAGAATTTTTTTAACCCAATATTCTACATGCTACTATTTAAAAGCATTTTACATATTTCTTTTAACTGAATTCACAGCAGATTACGCTAGGGGTAACTAGCATAATCTACTTGAGTCCAGCTGTTTAAAAGTGAAAAATACCGATGAAGATATTCTGAGATCCTATTACATATTACAAGGAGTGCATTCACCATGGCCTCTCCCCCTCCCAGGCTGCACTTGCTCACCTGGATGGTGTCCACCCCTGTTGATTTACCTTTCTTTCCTCTACTTCCTTTCTTAGAATGGGGAAGTTGTCTGTGTCCGCTGTTGGTGGACATTCAGTTATCAGTGTTTCCTCTTGTCTCGTGGTTATATAAATCTGTGCAAAATTCTGTCCAATGGATCAGACAGAGAAAGAGGTAAGTGAACACGCCTAAAGATGAGAGACACAGTGCGAGAGGTAGAAGACAGAGATGGGTGGAGGGATCTGGCTGCAAGGTCGTCAAATGTTGCCCCAACAATCAGCCAGACAACGGGATATTTTATGTAATATTCTGAAATTACCCTTTGGGGCAATGCTGGATTTGGGCAACGAATGGGCCCTGAATCAAAATACCAGCAAGAAAATATGCAAACTGCATCGTCGTTGAATAAAAAAAGTCCAAAGATAATATCTCGCCCATCTTGTCTTTACAAGAATTATGTTTTTTTTTTTTTTTTTTTTTTTTTGGCAAATTTTTTTTTTTTTTCTCATAATCGTTGTCACAGAATTAAAAGCAATGGTGTAGCAGAGATTGGAATACACACAATGTTTATAATTTTAATAAATTATCAAAACAATTTACTGTTTATTGAACAAGAAAATAATAGAGATGAAAACTGTACAAGACAATTGGTAGATACAAGAATAAAAGGCCAACATGGCACATTAGCAACACCTCACTTGCTCAGTCTAGCATCAATATCTCAATACACACCGTTAACCAAACTTGTTTTTTTTTTTTTACTTGATACTACAGCAGTTGTTTGGAAACAATTAGTCTGACTAACAGCAATAGATAGGTAGATGGATAGATAGATGGATAGATAGATAGATAGATAGATAGATAGAATGATGCAGGAATTATTTCAATTTAAAAGAACGGATATCTTCTAGTTTACCCTAAACAAAAAATACCTTTCTTTTTAAATAAAGAATAAATATACTATGTATATATATATATATATATATATATATATATGTACACATACATTATATATATGATATATATGTCTATACATATGTGTATATATATATATATATATATATATATATATATATATATGTGCATGATATATATGTATATACGTATGTATGCATATATATATATATATATGTGTGTGTGTGTGTACATACACACATATACATATATATATATATATATATATATATATATATATATATATATATATATAAATGACTAAAAAAACATAAACAGCAATAACCTAATAACGAAATCTTAGTCATAACAAACCATTTCAATAGTCAGTGGAATGATTAAATGGATGTTAAACTCTAAAGAATAGAAAGCAACGCACCATTTTTTGTTTTTTTGTCAAAAAGTTATATTCTTTTACTATAATGAAATATGCTATTATTACAGATATTTTGCTTTTTCTTAAATATGAATAAAAATAAATAAAAACTAGATGAATAATTACAGATAGTAATTAGATATTTACTGTCATTTATTAGCAATGCAACAAATATTACTTATAAATAAATATAAGTTAGAAAATTCACTCTGCTTGAATTTTTGTTATTTTTGAAAATAAAAGTAAAATGGAATTGTTTCTTATTTTAAATTAAAAAAAAACTTTAAGCATTTTTATGAGAAAAAAAATTATGTAACAAGTTAATTAATTAACTAATTAAAAATACAATAGCCTAATATCTGATTATTATTAATTAGAAAAATACATGTGTACAACACATGTAGTATGATTTTTTTTTTAGGCATTATGATAGATAGATCAATGTAGAAGTAGTAGTAGAGAGAGAGAGAGAGACAGACAGACAAGGGGAGAGAGAATGAGAGAGGAAGAGAGGATGAGAGAATGAACGAGAGAGAGAGAGAGACTAAGAGAAAGAATAAGAGACAGTGAGAGAAAGAAAAGGAAAATATATTGACGAAAATATTCTGAAATTTGCCCTTTGGGGGCAATGGTTGAATTTGCTCAACCTACGGGCCCTGAATCAAATACCAGCAGAAAATGTGTAAAACACCATTGAAAAAGGTCAAAATTAGATGATATGAAGAAGCGAGAGACAAGTGTGCATAGGAAGAGGTTTATAAAGAATTTTGTTTTCATTCAAAGCTTCTTATAAAACACAGCCAGCAGAAACAGTCAAGCAATTTAACCACTTGTAAAGGTTGTTGTTGTTTTTTATTGTTTTTTTTTTTTAATTTTGTTTGTTTGACTTTTTTTTTTGTTTGTTTTCTTTTCAAGAAATAATTAGCAATGGTATCAAGTGAATAACATACCACATGTCAGTGCATATATATGTATATTCATGTATGTATATGTGTGTGTATATCTATGTATAAACATATTCATATGTAAAAATCAATGTGTTCATATATATATATATATAATAGTCATGTGTGTGTATATATACATATATGTATGTATGAATAAGTATGTGTGTGTATATATATATATATATATATATATATATACATACCATTTTGTGTATGCACATTAAGTAAGATATACAGAATGCAATTTTGAACTAATACTGCTTCCATCACTAATGACAAATATATATACATATATGTAAATATATAAATATATGTACACACATATGTATATATAAATATATGTATACATGTATGTAAATATTTGTATGTATATATGCATATATATGTATAAACAATATACATGTATATTTATGATTGTGTGTATATTAATGAAACACAAAAGTGATATTCATGAATCACAGTGTTTGTATGATTGTTTTATTTATTTATTAATTCTTTTTATTTGTATAGTTTTGTTCACTTTTTTTCTAAGAAAGAAATTTGTAAAATGAAACAGAACAAAAAAAAAAAACTCCAAAAGACAAAAGACAAGAATTTTAACATCCAAATATGTAATTCAAGAAAAAGTGTTTGAATAAGAATTTGAAGAGAATGCCTGACTCATAAAATAAACCATAAAAAAATAAAAAAATTAACCCTTTAGCAATTAAACCAGCATTCCAACCCAAATATTCCACCTGTTTTATGTTCAAACCAGCCAGGTCTGGCATCTCACACCTATGCTACAATGCCATTCTAAAAATGAACTATCACATCAAAATCTCGAAGCTATGAGATAATGCATGATTAATTCAAAACAATGTGAATAAATAAAATAAGAATTACATTTGACAAAGTAATCTGAATGCTAACAGGTTAAACGTTTAAAATGAAGGAAAATTGAAGAAAAGACATGTTTATCTATTTTAGAAGAATGTAAAAGAGAATAATGTAAGTTATAACATCTATATGAGGGAATTTGTAACCAAAGTGTTGGCACAGGAGTAAAAAGAGGTACAAGAAATATCAGAAAGAACTTATGTACACACGTGTACACACACACACACATACACATATAACACCAACATCAACATCATCTGAGAGCAAGTGCAGTCAGTGGAGCTTGACCAAAAAATTAGTAAAAAAGGAATATCATTTTGTTCACAGCAACAGTATCAATTCAATAAAAATATATCCCACAGTCTGGTGTATTATAATAGTAATAATAATAATCCGTTCTACTATAGGCACAAGGCCTGGAATTTGGGGGAGAGGAATAGTCACTTACATCATCGCCAGTGTTTCAATGGTACTTAATTTATCGACCCCCGAAAAGATGAAAGGTAAAGTCGACCTTGGCGGAATTTGAACTCAGAACGAAAACACAGATGAAATACCGCTAAGCATTTCGCCCGGTGTGCTAACAATTCTGCCAACTCACTGCCTTAATAACAATAATAATAATAATAATATTAATAATAATAATAATAATAATAATAATAATAATAGTTTCAAATTTTGGCACAAAGCCAGCAAATTCAGTGGGGGTGGGCGCAAGTCAATTACATCAACCCCCACCCCTCCAGTGCTCAACTGGTACTTATTTTTTGACCTCAAAAGGACGAAAGGCAAAGTTGAATTTGAACTCAGAACGTAAGATGGATGAAATGCCACTAAGCATTTTTGCTAATGGTTCTGCCAGCTTGCTGTGGGTCAATCACTGATTCAATGCATGGCAAGAGTGACAAGGGAGTGTATGTAACTCGGTGCAGAACAAATACTCTAATGAACTTCATTCAGACAAACCCCCTCCCACTATTGCAGTTAAAAAAAAGACAACTTTTGCTATGGTTTACATCCTTGTCTGACATGGTCAATAGATTTACACACACACACAAGTATGTATACATGTGCATGTATGATGCATATATATCTATATATATATAAAGACATCATAATAATTTATAACCTTTCAAAAGAATGTGAAATAATAATTTTTTGGAAGAGAGGATCTCGAAGCAGAAAGCTATAAGTATAGCATGTAAATATTGGGTTGAAAAACCCTTCGACTGTTCCAAACCAAAAAGGGTCCAATAACTTTACCTGCTTCCTATCATAGGTCCTTCTTATCGCCTATTACTATCATTTACTCCTCTTTCATGCCTTTATCGTTCATTCATGCTGTCCACTTTGTTAAGAGGTTGGCAAGCAAACAGACAAAGCTCCTTTAGTCATGTCAAGGACTTAACTACCCCTTTAGTGCTGGTGCCACAATAAAGGTCTCCAGTGGTCTGCAGAGCGGTTAGGGTTAGGAAAAGCATCCAGCTGTAGAAAGCAAGCACAAAATGAAGCACATGGGAAAGATACTATCCTTCAACGTGTCTAGGTGAGTAGTACCTCTGAATATGTTCTGACTGTTGCAACTCTTCCAACCCATGCCAACAAGAAAAGCACAAGTTAAACATTGATGATGATGTATGTATATCTATATATGTATCTGTGTTTGTAAGTATGTATGTATGTGTATGTATATATATATATATATATATATATATATGTATGTATGTATGTATGTATAGTGTTTGAAGTGGTGTACAGATATTGTATATTGAGAAACAGGTGTGATTTAGTATTTTGGATAATCCTTTCTAAGCACTTTCGTTAGTTTACGAACTCATCAAGATAAAATGAAAATAATTTTTATTCTGATTTTGTCTTGACAAGTTCAATAAATGAATGAAAGCACTAATAAAGAATTATTTAAAATTCTGACTACTGCGGCCATGCTGGAGCACCACCTTTAATCAAACAAATCAGCCCCAGGACTAATTCTTTGTAAGCCTAATACTTATTCTATCGGACTCTTTTGTCAAACCGCTAAGTTACAGGGATGTAAACACACTAACATTGGTTGTCAAGTGATGGTGGGGGGACAAATACAGAAATACATACACACACACATTATATATATATATATATATATATATATATATATATATAAACGACAGGCTTCTTTCAATTTCCACCTACCAAATCCAGTCACAAGGCTTTGGTTGGCCTGAGGCTATAACAGAAAACACTTGCCCATGGTGCCACGCAGTGGACAAAATCAGAATCAAAATTGTTAGAGCATCGGTCAAGATGGTTTATCTGCCAGTCTATTGCAGGATTACTCGATTTTTGCCAGCTGAGTGGACTGGAGCAACATGAAATGTAATGTTTTGCTCAAGAACACAACACATTGCCAGGTCTGGGAATTGAAACCACAATCTTAGAATCATGAGTCCAACACCCTAACCACTAAGCCACGTGCCTGCACTCAACTTTTTAAGGCTACCACTCAAAGATATTCAAGGTACCAGGTAGTTTCTTTACCACCATTACCACTTTGGGAAGGTTCTATGTAGCTGATCAAATTGCTGGAAATAACAGCTAAATTCCTTCAAATACACATTATTATCTCTAAAAGAAAATGGTAGGATGCATTGCACAATGTAATTTCTGATGAACAGGATCTTTGGTTGTTGAGCTTCTTGGAGGTAGTGACAAGTGACCAAGACTTCTGGCTATTTGCTGTGCTTAGAAAGACACGTCAAGCCAAGGGAATTGTGGTCATTGCCAGTATCAGTGACACCTAAAAGGCACCCGTGCTAATGGCACACACAGAAAGTACCCGTGCCAGTGACATGTGACACGACTTAGGACACTCTGTAAAGTGGTTGGCATTAAGACGGGTATCCAGCTATAGAAACCAAGCCAAAACAGATGACTGGAACCTGGTACAGCTTTCTGGCTTACACCAGCTCCAGCTGAACCACCTAACTCATGCCAGACATCGAAAACAGACATTAAATGATGATATGGGATGGTCATGATGCTAACACTGTTGATCAGAAACTCAGAGCAGACCTGATACCTGAGACAATTCTCAACAGATGAGCTTACATACTCTATATAGACTGTTGTTTTAACTCCAGGGCAGTCCTAATTCAGCAGGTGACTTGTGATTAAAGGGGTTCCAGTCATGACCATACCATCTGTTTTCCAGATGCAAAAAATCTACAACTACATTATCCTGTTTTTTTAATTAAGGTAGTAAAGTGTGATTTGAGGGCGGTAAGATCTGGCTGCTATTTCTAAACAGGCTGAGGAACCATACCATTTCTCTCAATAGCAATGTTCTACCTTTGAATGAGAGCATGTATCCTTGCCCCTTAAAGAGATACATGGCTACCCTACATTACATATAAAGGGTTGGATAGGAGCGTTATTACAAAAGAATGTTGTAATTAAAGAATTATCACATTAAATATTTATTATATCACAATTTACATAATTTACATAATTTGCATAATTTATTCTGTACACAGTGAAACTAATGTTATTATATCTGAACATTTGAGAAAAAAAAAAAGATGATGTTTTGGCACTATGTGACATTAAAGCAGTTATGATCATTAATTTTGCATGTTTGAATAACATTAAATTAATTAATTAATTGATTAATGTATATACATCTGCATGCATGCATGTAAGTTTAAGGCTGATTAGTGGAATCATTAGAACATTGGATGGAATCCCTTGCAGAATCTATTCTGGCTCACTGCAATCTGAGTTTAACCCTTTAATATTTACGAGGAGCTGCTGAAAATTTCCTGGCTTTAAGGGCATTGCAAAAGGCCTGATTGGAGGCCCAACCTTCCAAGTTCTTTTACAGGGCTTAGAAAAACTGAAGGACCAGTACAATGAGTGTGAATCTGAGAGGGGAATACGTTGAATAAAACCCTAATAAACTGATCCTCCTGTATTTTCTTTTACCCAAAGCCAGGAACTTTTCAGCACACCATTATAAACCAGGCTCAAATATTCTACCTTGAAAGAAGCCAGATCTAGCCTCTCACACCTACCCTACAATGTCATTCTAAAAATAAACACTGACATCATGGAAATCTCAAAGCTATGAGATAATGGATGATTAATTCGAAACAATGTGAACAAATAAGCATTACATTTGACGGAGAAATCTGAATGCTAAACGGTTGAAAGAACACTGAGGTCAACTTTTGTTCATCTTTTCATGGATCAATAAGTCTAAGATGATAGATTGACAGACTTATTAGAGCATCGGTCAAAATAGTTTATCTGTTCTAGTTTTGTGCATTTTGAGTTCAAATCCCACCTCATGCCATCCTAACAAGAGAACAGCGACAGTTCTGCAATTGAAAACTAATAGAAATATAGTTATCTTGTTTTGATTAGAACATCAACTGTGCCCGCATCACACCATAGCGTATGTATACCACTCTTACACATGTATAAATTGTACTATTTCATACTTGATATTAACTGAAAAAAAAATAGCATTTTTAAATAACTTAATAAAACTGATGTGTGGCTTATCTACAGGGCAAAACTTAAAGTATGAAAGGAAAAACAAATTGTAACCAAATTTAACACTAAATAAGGGAAACTGCTTGTATGTGATTAAATACAGTTATCACATGCTCAGGCATTTTTCTGGTGAATACTTCTGAGTACCTTATTCTTAGATTCCCTTTACTCTTGGACTACTTCCTTGGATTATGTAGACACCTTTACATTCCCTTGGAACACATCAATTCTTTACCATTGATTATATCCTTTTATATATGTATGTGTTGTATCTAGTCACATTGAGGTGGGTAGGACGTGTGGTATCGCGATCATTGCAATGAAAGGCTGCTGTCTACAGCTCCAAGAATTTCAGCCGTCAGAAACCAATGGAAACCATGTCTGACTATGCAGCGTTTCCAACAGAGGATGTAACCAGATGGCAGGAAGCAGGGAACTGCAACTGTTCCTGCCTATAGTGCACCTTCTTTGGTTTCAGGTGCACAAATGCAATGTGCATGTGTGCCCTCACATTTTGCATTGATAATTGTTGTTGATGTTGATTAATATCAGATCATCCTTCATTGGTAAACCTATGATTACAAAAAAAAAAAAAAAAAAAATCCTAGCCATGACCATCCACCCTTGTCTTTTTGTACCTCATGGATTACACTACTTAAAGCACCTGTTCTTTATTGAGCTTTGTAATACCTGTTAATAAGCCTTGACACTTTAAATACCTAACTTTTACAAGAATAAGTATGCAACAAAATTGCTGTAATATGGGCTGAACTCTAAGAATTCTTTAAGTTTGAGCAACATTATTACACGCAAGCAATTGGAACATTTGGTGATCGCTGTGATTTATTGGCATTTAAAACACACACATACTATCTCTCTCTCTCTCTCTCACACACACACACACACATAGAACAAGTGTGTTTGTGTATGTGCTTCTTTTTTCTTACTTCTTTTCTCCCCCACCTTTTATCTTAATGCCCCGCCACCATCATACCCTACAAAAGGAATCCTATATACAGATGTGTATATATCATCATTTCTTCAGCTATAATTTGCCTGAAGACCCTATGCACTCACTTGTGGAACTCAGAATTGCAACAGGCTGACTCAACCAAACTAAAATATATATATATAAATGTATTTATTAAATTATTATATATATATATATATATATATATATATTCTTTCTTGCCTTTAACCCTCCAATGTGGAGTATAGGCCACTTATAATTGAATTCCATGTTGCATAATTTCTCGCTTCTGTACTTATACTCTGCCATGAATATCCCCCTTTCTCTAGTTCCTTTTGTGTTGATCTACGCCACGAGTCCTTAGGCCTACCCCTTTTTCTATATCCATCCATAATTATATTTAGGGAGCTAGGCAAAACACCTGTCTCCTGCATGATTGAAATTAATGTTGAGGCACTAAAAGACTACCATAAAACTTCAAAAAAAGAAGTTTTGCAGTAGTTTTCATAAGGTTTTCCTAAATTCTTTTATTGCATTCAGTCATTTGATTGCAGCCATGCTGGAGCACCAGCTTTAGTTGAACAAATCGACCCCAGGACTTATTCTTTAGAAGCCTAGTACTTATTCTATTGGTCTCTTTTGCCGAACCGCTAAGTTACGGGAGGACGTAAACACACCAGCATCGGTTGTCAAGCGTTGGTGGGGTGACAAAAACAGACACACAAACATATACATATATATATATATATATATATATATATATATATATATTTACATTATCTACATTTGACGGATATTCGTCCTCATCTTGTTTGTTGTTAACACAACGTTTCGGCTGATATACCCTCCAGCCTTCGTCAGGTGTCTTGGGGAAATTTCGAACCTGGGTTCTCATTCCTATCAATGTTACTATTATTATCGATAGGAATGAGAACCCAGGTTCGAAATTTCCCCAAGACACCTGACGAAGGCTGGAGGGTATATCAGCCGAAACGTTGTGTTAACAACAAACAAGATGAGGACGAATATCCGTCAAATGTAGATAATGTAAATAATGTAAATAATTCCTCATCTCTTAAATATAGAACTGTATTATATTTATATATATACATATATATATATATACATACATACATACATACATACATATATATATATATATACATACATATATATATATATATATACATACATATATATATATATATATACATACATATATATATATATATATACATACATATACATACATACATATATATATATACATACATATATATATATACATACATACATATACATACATACATACATACATATATATATATATATATATATATATATATATATATATATATATATATATGACGAGCTCCTTTCAGTTTCTGTCTACCAAATCCACTCACAAGGCTTTGGTCGTCCCGAGGCTATAGTAGAAGACACTAGCCCAAGGTGTTATGCAGTGAGACTGAACCTGGAA